>NW_017670354.1:851082-899272 GCF_001879085.1 Nicotiana attenuata
ACGCCTGCTCGTCATCCGGCATAGCTGGAACCACATGAGCTGGAGCTGGTGCGACTGGCGCAACTGGAACAACTGCTGCAACCGGTGCAGCTGGCTGAACTGGCTGAGCTGGAGCTACCCCAAGTGTCTTTAAGCCCTGAACAACCTGCTCGGGTGTGCGAGCATCGGGGGTCTGATGACCACCCCGGTCTGAGAAGTAGCCGCCGCTGTAGTAGCTGAAACCGCTTGAGCCAAGCCAGTGCAGACGGACAAGATCTGAGCCAAAGCCTCCTGGAGATCAGGAATCACGATGGGCACTGCCGGTGCCTGAACAGGTGCTGCTGGAGCATCTACAACTGGAATTTGACCCTGAGCCTGGTCAACTGGTGGGTCAGCAGGTGCTGTCCCTGCTGCCCTGCCTCTACCGCAACCACGGCCTCTAGGTGGCACTGGTGGTCGTCCGCCACGTCCGTTAGCGCGGGTTCTCGCCATCTGCGAGAGAATAGAATACGGAAATTTAGTTTTCTCATAATAACAAGCCGCACGATTTGAATTTCAAGAAAGTGAGGTGTTTCCTAAAGGTTCTGTAGCCTCCCGAGGATAGATACGTACGTCTACGTACCGATCCGCGAGACTCTACTAAACCGGCTCATGACTCGCGAGGCCTAGTAACCTAGGCTCTGATACCAACTTGTCACGACCCCAAACCCGGTCGTGATGGCGCCCAACAATATTGCTAGGCAAGCCAAACCACAAACGTTCCCAAATTAACCGTAAACCTCAATACCGACAATGAAGAGATTATAATAGTTTTAGAATAATAATCCAATATTTATAATAGAATAATACTGAGAAAAATACGAAGTCTGATAAAACGCTCCCAAAGACCTGGGGGTCACGAGTCTAGAGCCTCTAAAACAATCTGAATAACAATATCTGAACGAAAATACTCAAGTCTGGAAATGTATATATAAATAAAACTGAAATAGGAAGAGTAGTCAGGTCCTGCGAACGTCAAGCAGCTACCTCAACAACTCTGAATAGCTCTGGAAAACAAGGACTGCTCAGCTAAGCCTCCGGTGTACCTGAATCTGCACACAAGGTGCAGGGAGTAGGGGTGAGTACTACCGACTCAGTGAGTAATAAGCATATAAAATGTCTGAAGATAAGAAATCCACGAAATACCACAAAGCAAAGCTAACACTAACAGTCCTACACCTTACTATGAACCAACAGCAAAACAACTTCAAATATAACAGTCAAGTAAAAATGTAATGATGCAATGCAATGCACATGACCGCTACGGCGCGTAGCCCGATCCATTTAACGTCGACGGCGCTCACTGGGGGTGTGTACAAACTCCGGAGGGGCTCCTTCAGCCCAAGCGCAATATAACCATATCATTCGCTGCGGCGTGCAGCCCGATCCATACTCAGTCCACAATATGCATATGAGTCACGTAACAGATTCAATTAATTTTCCCAATTTCCAATTTATTAAGAAGAATATACTTTAGATATTTAACTTCCAGAAAAGTGACTTAGCGTTTCATAACAGTGATTAAACACAGGACTGAGATCAATGATTATACAAAGCATGCTATCACAATAACAATCATCCTCTAAGGATGCTACAGATCGGCACAAGGCCCCAAGCACGGCAATAAGCCCAGATATATTCAATACAGGGTGCGTATTAGTCGCCAATATAGTAATATTCTTGTTCGGGATGGACTAAGTCTCAATCCCCAGTCATAACTAATCCCGCACATGCCATGGGGTGCGAGTCACGCCCTACAACAGCGTCACAATGTGATAAGCCGGGGTTTCAAACCCTCAGGCCATCATATACACCAACTACTCACCTCTATCCGGCCGTAGAATGGTCCGTAATGCCTTTTCCTTTCGTATCGACCTCCTCGCGTGTCGAATCTAGTCAAAATCACAACGAATACATAAATATGGGTTAAAGAAACATCACCCAATCAAAAATACTCGAAAAGTTCTAAAATTCACGAAGTTGGTAAAACCCGAGCCCCGGGTCCACTTCTCAAAAAATTCCGAAAATCACACCAACAGATTCCTCGTCTCGCCACGAGTCCGTGCATATAATGTTTACCAAAATCGGAGCTCGTTTGACCCTCCAAATTCCGTTTTTACATCACAGCTTTCCAAGCCCTAGCTTGACCCGTTTTTGATGAATTTTCTACAGTTTACATGTAATTTCTACCATAAATTCAAGTATTTAGGCCAAGGAACTTACCTCCAAGTGATTCTCAGTCAAAACCCTCGAATTTCCTTGTTCAAAGCTCTTAAGAACGTCAACAATGGAGGAAAAATATGAAAGGGTCGCGGATGAAATATTATTTTAAAACCCTTTTGTCCAGGTATTTTACTCTACGCGAACGCGATGGTCCTTCCGCGTTCGCGATGACCAAATTATCACTCTGCCAAAAATGCCCTTCGCGAACGCGACTTCATCCACGCGAACGCGAAGGCCTGGGTCCTTCGCTTACGCGAACGCGATCCTCCTTTACGCGAACGGGATGGTTCACCAGCTTCCCCTACGCGATCGCGAGGCCCCTAGACGCGAACGCGGAGGCCAAAATTCCTCTCCCTCAAAAGTCCTCTACGCGAACGCGTTACTCTGCATGCGAACGCGATGCTTCAGCTGCTAATACTACGCGAACGCGATCGCTTATACGCGAACGCGATGCACCAGGCCATCAACCCTACGCGAAGGCGAGCCTGCCTTCGCGAACGCGAAGACCAAAACAGGTCTGCACTGCTGCTGCATTTTCTGCTGCAAATTTCACAGTTTAAACTCCCCGTTAGCTATCCGACATTACCCCGAGGCCCTCGGGACCTCAACCAAATGCACAGATATGTTCTATTACTTCATTCAAACTTGCTCGTAACATAAAAACACTATCATAAATACCTAAATCATCGAATTCCCACGGATTCAAGCCTAAGTTAAACTAAAACTTCCGAAACTTGCATTTGATCTAAAACCCGACCTAAACACCTCCGAATGATCTGAAACTTTGCACGCATATCCAAACTCACCTAACGGAGCTACTGCAACTCTCGGAATTCCATTCCGACCCTCGGATCAAAATCTCACCTACCATCCGGAATTCGCCAAAATCCAACCTTAGCCAATTCAAGCCTAATTCTACACCGGACCTCCAAATTCAATTCCGATTGCGCTCCTAAGTCACAAATCATCCCCCGAAACTAGTCGAATCATCGGAAATCCATTCCGAGCCTTCTAACTCATAAGCCAACATTCGGTTGACTTTTCAAAACAATCCTTCTCATAAAGAGACTTATTGTCTCATTTCTAACCGCACTCTGTCCGAATTACTTCAAATTCTCTAAACACATATAATGAAACATATAGAAGCAATAAACGGGGAAACGAGGCGGTAACTCCCGTAACGACGGGTCGGGTCGTTACATCCTCCCCAACTTAAACAAACGCTCGTCCTCGAGCGGGTCAAGAAACATACCTGGAGTCTCAAACAAGTGAGGATATCTGCTCCGCATCTCCTGCTCGGTCTCCCAAGTGGCTTCCTCCACGGGCCGACCTCTCCACTGTACCTTCACCGAAGCTATGTCCTTAGATCTCAACTTTCGAACCTGACGACCCAAAATAGCCACCGGCTCCACATCGTAGGTCAAGTCCTCATCCAACTGGATCGTGCTGAAGTCTAATACATGAGACGGGTCCCCAATATACTTCCAGAGCATAGAAACATGGAACACCGGATGAACTCCCGACAAGCTAGGTGGCAAAGCAAGCATATAGGCCACCTCCCCAATCCTCCTAAGTATCTCAAAAGGTCCAATGAACCTTGGACTCAGCTTCCCTTTCTTTCCAAACCTCATAACGCCTTTCATAGGCGAAACCTTCAACAAGACCTTCTCGCCCACTGCATAAGATACATCTCGAACCTTCCGGTCCGCATAACTCTTCTGACGCGACTGAGCTGTACGAAGTCTCTCCTGGATCACTTTTACCTCTCTAAGGCATCCTGCACTAACTCTGTCCCCAATAATCTAGCCTCGCTGGGCTCAAACCAACCAACCGGAGATCTACACCGTCTCCCATATAAGGCTTCATACGGCGCCATCTGAATGCTGGATTGGTAGCTGTTGTTATAAGCAAACTCTGCAAGTGGCAAGAATTCAGCCCAAGAACCTCCAAAATCAATAACACAGGCACGCAACATATCCTCCAATATCNTGACCCGTTTTTGATGAATTTTCTACAATTTACATGTAATTTCTACCATAAATTCGAATATTTAGGCCAAGGAACTTACCTCCAAGTGATTATCAGTCAAAACCCTCGAATTTCCTTGTTCAAAGCTCTTAAGAACGTCAACAATGGAGGAAAAATATGAAAGGGTCGCAGATGAAATATTATTTTAAAACCCTTCCGTCGCCCAGCGATTTTCGCTTCTGCGGTCCCGCTTTCGCTTATGCGGGACCGCTTCTGCGGCCACATTTCCGCTTAAGTGGTTTTCACTTAGAAGCCCGGACTTCACTTATGCGACGCGAAGTCCGCTTCTGCGGTTCCTTCAAAACTGCTTCTGCGGCACATTGTCCGCTTATGCGGACCCGCTGGTGCGAGCCACCTTCCGCATCTGCGGAACTTTTTCCCCACGCCGGCCACGACCGCTTCTGCGACCAAGTACTCGCTTCATGACAGAAAATCTGACCTGCAATTACACCTCAAAACTCTCGTTTAACCACCCGAATTCACCCCGAGGCCCTCGGGACCTCAACCAAATGCACAGATATGTTATATTACTTCATTCAAACTTGCTCGTAACATAAAAACACTATCATAAACACCAAAATCATCGAATTACCACGGATTCAAGCCTAAGTTAAACTAAAACTTCCGAAACTTGCATTTGATCTAAAACCCGACCTAAACACCTCCGAATGATCTGAAACTTTGCACGCATATCCAAAATCACCTAACGGAGCTACTGCAACTCTCGGAATTCCATTCCGACCCTCGGATCAAAATCTCACCTACCATCCGGAATTCGCCAAAATCCGACCTTAGCCAATTCAAGCCTAATTCTACACCGGACCTCCAAATTCAATTCCGATTGAGCTCCTAAGTCACAACTCATCCCCCGAAACTAGTCGAATCATCGGAAATCAATTCCGAGCCTTCTAACTCATAAGTCAACATCAGTTGACTTTTCCAAACAATCCTTCTCATAAAGAGACTTATTGTCTCATTTCTAACCGAACTCTGTCCGAATTACTTCAAATTCTCTAAACACATATAATGAAACATATAGAAGCAATAAACGGGGAAACGGGGCAGTAACTCCCGTAACGGCGGGTCGGGTCGTTACATCCTCCCCAACTTAAACAAACGCTCGTCCTCGAGCGGGTCAAGAAACATACCTGGAGTCTCAAACAAGTGAGGATATCTGCTCCGCATCTCCTGCTCGGTCTCCCAAGTGGCTTCCTCCACGGGCCGACCTCTCCACTGCACCTTCACCGAAGCTGTGTCCTTAGATCTCAACTTTCGAACCTGACGACCCAAAATAGCCACCGGCTCCACATCGTATGTCAAGTCTTCATCCAACTGGATCGTGCTGAAGTCTAATACATGAGATGGGTNTAAGGAGAGCCTTAAGTCTAAGTCAAGCTGGAAATTACATGATAGACTAAAGTTCCAAATATATATATATATATATTTGGAACTTTAGTCTATCATGTAATTTCCAGCTTGACTTAGACTTAAGGCTCTCCTTAGACCCGACACCACATATAATATGACTCGTAGACTTATTATCATACGAACCTGCTGGAACCTTCAAATCCCGATTCCGAGGTCGTTTACTCAAAAATCCAACCTTAGTCAATTTTCCAACTTAAAGCTTCCGAAGAATTTCTTTCCAAATCAACTCCGAACTTCACGAATTTCAATTCCGACCATGCATACAGGTCATAATGCCTGAAGTGAATCTGCTCATGGCCTCAAACCACCGAACGACGCGCTAGAGCTCAAAACGTTCGGTCGGGTCGTTACATTCTCTCCCACTTAACATATGTTCGTCCTCGGACGTGCTAAGAACTACTCTGGAGTTGTCCAAAATCACTGGTTAACACCTCATGCACCCACCCGTGCTATCACAACTCAATTGAGCACATTTGCTCGAAAAAATCTAAAGATTCTCCTTTTTTTACTTAGCCAAATAAGCCTTAGAGCCAAACTCCAACACCCAGAATTCTCTACCAGACCTGTTTCCAACATACAAACACCGTATCAATCACCACACGATGTACAAAAACATGATTGCATGCCTTTGCTGAATTGACGCCATGCACCGCATAATTCACATGACCATAATGACATCCTTTGATAATAATAGCCGACACTCCATGAATCTGATGCTCACACACATCTCAAGACTCATATAAGTCCTGTTCCAACTCTTGCAATACTTTCACGACGGAAGGGATGTGTAGAAATTCATGACGAACTGCTGAGTCAATAATTCATTGAGTTCCTTCTCTTGACAAGAAACATGGCCTCATTATGAACCAAATAACTATATTGCTCTTTAATATACTTCATATAAATTCGACCGCACTGATCCCAGGTCCGATAATCTCGTCTCACCCAGTATATGTTGCCCAAGCAATAAGCCACCTCAGACACTGCCAAAAATCTCATATAATGCCGCAATGTCCATTAAGCTACAAACTCGAATGTGATACGTAAGAAAACAAACTCTAGGAAGGACTACTTAACCCGCGTAACTAACTAGACAACGGAAAAGGTGTTATGAACCTTCCTCGGAATATGGGAAACAAAACACACAAGAATAGACATGGGAAACTGTTAACTAGCATCACACTATTGCGGCGTGCAACCCGATCCAACCATGATACCCGTGGCGGCATGCCAGCCGATCCACACATAATAATCTAAGAAGGACTTTCTTACCGAGCTTAAATGCTCATACCTGTTACTCGAATCTTAACCACAAGCACGCGGGGTGCATAATAAAATTTCTGGGGAGACAGATAGCGCCATACGCTACAAAACTCAAGCACGACTAAGGTGCAATAAATGATCTGCATCTCGAGGGCCACCTAATCACATAACACCATCGCTATGCAGACCTCAACACACATGAAATTAATCGAGCCGTTTCACAACTCACACAGCACAATATGGTATTGCATGAAATAGCCAACGGCGAAATAACATCCAACGTCCGAATACTCTTCCATAAGAAGCGCTATGCTGAAGTGAACACATCCGGCCTGATATAGAGCCTACATTCATATTTCAGATCCATCCACGGTCTTCAAGCCGATTCTGATCATACCGCACTAGGCCAATAACCTTCCGAGGATCCGCAATAACCCTTTTCCCATGACACACAAGAATGGCCGTCGATTTGGAACAAACTTCCACAGTCCACAACTAAATGAACCGGGGGCCCTTCAGGCATAAATTCTCACATGAACGATAGCACCATAATCCCCATACTTGGTTTCAATCTCACACTCCATCAAGTGAATACATGTCACACTTATACAATCTTCCCGTGGGACATGCTCCCACGACCTTCCGCAGCAAATAACAAGTATGCACATCCATACCACCGGCCGTACAAATGTCTTAAAGCAAATGGAAAATCCGAAGCACTCAAAGCCTCTTACACAAGACACCGATCTATGGTGACGCTAAAGATAATACCATCTTACTCAAACCATTTGAATCCTTTCTCGCTCATCCGAGCTTTTGACATTCTTGTCGATACCAGACCGCAACCTTGATCCTCAACTTCCGAATCCCGTGTCATTTACTGTACTTAATCATGTCAATGCGCAAGAGTACATGAATTTCATCTTAACTTCTGGACTACTGATAAGGTAAACACTTCATCATATAGAAACCTTTTACTTAACTCATTTCAAGAGAACCACATGCAACACATGACTGAATTCTCATACCCGCAAAAAATACCAACCTCAAGTAGTGGTCTAAACCACCATAACTCTTCTGGGATCCATCTGCACATAACATACCATAATAATCGAAAGCCTCCAAATAAAATCAATTACGGCGGCCGTCAAGCCTCGCACACACCGCCACAATTCACATGTACAACTTAACACGCTGAAGGAATTGATCACTACCACCATCATGCCAATTCAACTATCGCTAACTGGTACACTCATTCTGATACTTCCTCTATGAGTCTGAAGTTATTTTCTTCCATTTTCTCCAATGTTACACCACAGACCAAAGATAACATAGAACATTGCAAGCCGCTTTTCTATAACCCCCTCCAACAAGCTTGATACTCAACCATACTATGGACTCGAAATCATTAGGCATCACACTTTACCCTTTGAATCCACTACGACCGTGGTTGAGAGTCTCCCACTCTGACTTGAACCAAAATATAATCGACTCCAAGGCTCTACTAGCACCTGAACACTCTCTCAAAGAAGCACCCGGCAGAATAACTTTTATTGCAGATCACCTCTACACGAAGCATAGATCCTGAGTCTTCCCAAAGCCTGGACATAAATTTATAAGGCCAATTATAGTACACATTCTTCAAACCCTTTGCTCAAATCACCACTGATGTTCTCTTTACTTAGTTGTAATAACCCATCAATACACCGATAACCAGGGACCTCACAAATAGATAACCATGCTATCCAATTGTAGGCAATGGGCCTCTCCCACTTAGCTCGAAGCCACCACTGCATAACTCTGAAACCCACCAAGGTTCATCCTTCCTCTCTGACGTAACCTCGCGCTATCGACCCGCCAAATTCCTCGAAACCTTCCAACGATGCTGCACCGAGCACAATTACTACAAAATCAGTAACCCATCCTGAGCACGTGCTCATTCACCAACTGTACAAGTCCATTCACTCCCCATTTGACAACTACTAAAAGGTGCGACAGTACCTTCAAATCCAAAGTCATGTTGTATCCTTCTTCATATCAAGCAACTCTTTATTGTTATATCAAATATCCCGCCGTATAATAGCCAATATTTCGAATTAATTCTATAAACCCAGTCACCGTCCACCATAAATCCCAAATCACTCTAAACTTTCCTCAAGGCGTGTAGTCATCCTACCACAGAACCCACGTGCTATTCTGCCTCAAATGCGAATTGAAGAAAACCATAACACCAACGAACTTAATGTATTCAACAGGGACAATGACACCACATCACAAAATGAAAATTCCACCATGCTCGAAAATACCATGTCTCGTTACTCCATCACACTAAAATTGAACATTTATAGCCCGATGCCTCTCCTCCGCTAGGAAATAAAATTTTGAATCTCTGTATCTTCCATTGAGTAAACATCCTTCCAAGTCATTCACTGCTTACACGCATAGACAAATACTCCATTACACCAATACCGTGCGATAACAACGCACGAATCGTCATAAAATTTAATGCCAAATCTCAAAACCTTAGGTAATACTGATACTGAGCTGAAATGACAGAACGTCCTTCCGCAAGGCGACGACAATAGCCCGATCAAATACGCAGGGAGGAACATCCCACACCAAATCTGTAGTACCATTACATTTTCTCAATTTCCGATTTATAATAAGCGTTTCACATCACATAAGATTGAGTAGGAAAGAAACAAAGGCATAAGCCTCAAAGGAATCAAACTACACGATGAGGAATCAAGAAGGGAAGTACTCCTAACAGCCCTGTGGCCTCAAGAAGATAAGTACAAACGTCTCCGTACTGATCCGCAAGACTTTACTAGACTTGCTCATGACTCGTGAGGCCTAAGTGAACCTAGTGCTCTGATACCATGTTGTCACGACCCAAATTTCATTAAAGGTCGTGCTGGCACCGGACACCACTGTCAGGCAAGACAACACTAATTAATCAATTTTGTTCTCGTTTTAGTATTTTTGAAATCATGATTTTTCTTCAATTTAATAGTAAAATATGGACTTTACAGAATAAATAATAATGTTTTTAACAATTTCAATACTAAATAACTCATAATCATCCCAAAACCCGGTGTCACAAGTGCATGAGCGTTTACTAAGGAATAAAATAAAATACAATAACTGTTCGGAATACAATTTGGACAGAAAAGGCCACTAAATATAGCTCGTCTAAGTCCCCGTCTCAACCACGCCGCGGCGTTCACGAGGCCACTAAATGTATATATGCCTGTACAACAAAATATATAGCAAGTGTAGTATAAGTACGAAAATAACGCGTACCCAGTAGTGACGAGGGGTCGACTTCGACACTTACTAGTGCTCCAACAATATTAATTACAGTAAAGAAGTGACTAAATATGAAGCCGAGTAAATATATGAAATAAACATGTATATAATACGTGGTATAATTCCCCTTTTTACAATTTTACTCAAACTCTCAACCAGCAAGTTTTCTCCGTAACCGAAGTTTATATATATAGAGAGATAGTGGATTTCACCAAAGAAGTTGTCATAATTCAAATCAGGGAAAAACCTCGGATACACTGGCTACTTGCCAAATATTACGCACGATTCCATGAGGATAATATATATAGGAAATGCTTAGGCGTACGGCGTGATCGAACATACAAATGTATTGTGCACTACCGAGGGTTGAACGACGCGAATCATAGATGCATCTATTAACCTGCCAAGGCGAACGGCCCGCTCCCATGAGAGTGTGGTACATAAATCCTGCAGAGGCGAACGGCCCGATCCCATAAAAGTAGTAGAAGAAAATACCCCGCTCGCGAATCTACGTGCGATGCGGTAAAATATAAATTTAAGGAATCACCCCCCTCGCGGAACATACTTGTGACACGGTCAAATATAAATTTAACACTAAAATTATATCTCTTTCTTGATTCTTTTTAAAATAAGAAAAATTCAGCTTGTAGCTTTTTAAGAAAATTACCCCCCTCGCAAAACATACATGCGATGCGATTACACATAGATTTCTTAAGCTGTTATAATATTCCTTCAATTCTTTACAAAAATACATGGTTCAAATGAAAACTTTTAAGATCTCAAATTCCTCAATTTTAACTCTTTTCAAGACATTTACTAAGCAAACTCAATCTCGCTTCTTCTCAAGTCAAACAATAAACGTAAATCAATAACAATATCAACAAGGCATGGTGTAAACCTAAAACTATCCGGACATAGGCATATAGTAGCTACTATGGACTCTCGTCGCCTCGTGCGTACGTAGCCCCCATAAATAGAGGCATATATTAATTTAGTTCACCTATGTGGTTAATTCTCCCTTACAAGGTTAGAAAAGAGACTTACCTTGCTTCGAAGTTCCATAGCCGGCTCCCAAGCCTCTCAAACAACTCGACCGATGCCCAACGCTCCAAAATTCGCTTTCACTTTATTAACATTCACAAGCTTTTAATCCTCCTCCGACATCGTAACATTGAGTAAAATCTCATACGCCACCAACAAATTGATATCCACAATTACAATCCCAATTACAATTAAAATATGACTCAAAACTATTTATCAATATCCATTTATGGCTCACAAGTTGGCTACAAGCCTCCAGCTCAAATCGTCTAATAGGTTTTCTTACTAGCACATTCAACTCCACTCTTATCATGTAATACCCATTTGAAGTCATAAATAATACTACATTAATTTTCAACACCGCCAAATTACTATTCATCGTCTTCCTTAACCAACATTTCCGAAACATTCAATTTGGTGATTACTTAGTTGAACACTTCCAACTAAGCTAGAAAATAATTCCGTAGGTTCATTGCATCCTTTAATATCATTTCTAAGAACACTATTTATCTTTCTCTCATTTTCTCAAGAACACTATTCATGCCATGAACTAGGGTTTATGAAATCAAATCCGACCATAACAACTTGAAACAAATAGTAGAATTACTCTCACCGACTCATAAGAAATGAGCTTGAAGAATTAGTATTACCTTCTTGAAGCTTTTCCTTAAAAAAACCAATGTTTGGAAAATTTGGTGTTCTTGAATAACTTGGAAGATTTCTAGGGATTTTAAAGATTGAATGATGTTAATACTAGTGTTAATAGGATGTTATTAACTTAAAATATCCAAAAAACTCACCTTGTATTCTTAAGTAGTCCCCAAGGTCGATTCACCATGAAAGAACCAATCCCTAGCTCAAGAAACCCCCAAAAATGGCTGCTGCCTGTGACTGCCTTATATAGGCACATGTGCTTCAGCGAGTTTTATCTTGCGCTGTACAGGTTGTACCTCGTCCAAAGTTAGGTTTTGTGTGTAATCATTTGGAACTTTAGTCTATCATGTAATTTCCAACTTGACTTAGACTTAGGGCTCTCCTTAGACCCCACATCACTTACAATATGACTCGTAGACTTATTATCATACGAACCTGCTGGAACCTTCAAATCCCGATTCCGAGGTCGTTTACTCAAAAATCCAACCTTAGTTAATTCTTACAACTAAAAGCTTCCGAAATGAGAATTTTCTTTCCAAATCAATTCCGAAATTTGGTAACAATTTAGCTTAAAGTTACAATTCTACCCTTAATGAGAAGCTTTTATAACCACACAAATACTCTGGGGCCCTTTTTGACTTGTTCAGGACCACAAATTCTAAAAGTCTTTATTTTTTCTTAAACTTCGTGCCCAGTCAAACAAGTTCACATAAATTGGAACGGAGGGAGTATTATTTTTATATTTTTCTAATGTTATATTCTCATTTGGTATACGCGTAGAGCGTTACATCAAATTGTACAAAAATCATACTCGAGGGCTCACTATTATTTTCAGATTGTTAAAATTTTGGAAGTGTAAGGTTGGTAATGTTAAGAATATTAGTTATTTCAAGCTATTATGCTATAAGAAATATTAATAAAACACTTTCCAAAAGTATTGTCATAAAATTTTATAGTTGCTCGTAGTGTCAATAGATCTATCTAGCAGATTGATATTGCATGTAATTGCAAATAAATATCAGATTATGAATACATGTCAAAGATATTACCCATCACTCAAGAAAAGGATTTTGCTCATTAAAGTGTAACAATTATCGACAGACCCCAAACATAAAATTCCGCTAGTTTAGGGTATATTAGCAAGCGCAGCATCGTCTCGACCTCTTGTTTGAAACTATGGCGACGTTGTCAAACTCTAGATCGGAAATGGAGTCCGCTTCGTCACTGGAGAAAAAATGGAAGAAGAAATTTAAGGTTAACAGTGACTTTAATGATGAGATGCGAGAAAAACAGCAGATTAAGTCTTATGGGATTGATGACTATGATTCCGATGATTGGGAAAATCGACCCTATAAGCATGTATTTCAAAAATACTTTCAACAATTCCACGACAGCGATGTATGCTTTCGTTTTGTTACTACTCTTTATACTGTTGTTTTTATTCTTGCAATTCTTAGGATGATTATTACAGTAATATATCAATAACTATTATTTTGATTTCATATTCCCCCTATGCTTTTCCTTTCAAATTCCTTTTCAAAATTATAAGATTAGCACCACCACACATAAATTTGGGTTTAATCATGTTATCTACCAAACTATCCACAATATCTGATATTTCAATGCTCAATTGTCTAATGATCTCGATAATCCTCTATTTTCTCACTCTTAAAGTTGCATGTGTTATTCTCGTATTTTCTAGTCTTTTTGATCTCTATTATTTTCCGTTGTATTGTTTGCTTCGATCGGTTCTATTATTTTTCTGGCTGATGCTACTGATTGTCAATACTATATTGTGATTATGTTTTTCTTGAGCCGAGAGTTTAGCGGAAATAACCTCTTTACTGGTAGGGTAAGATCTACATATATACGATCCTCTCCAGATCCCACTTGTAAGATTAAGTTGTGCATGTTGTTGTTTTAGAAGTTGTGCCTGTGATATCATACCCATAGGGGAAGTGCAACATTATCCTTTTTCCTATATTCAAAGAATTACTAACATTTCCATCTCTAAAGGCCAAGGCCATCAAATTTAATAGGAAGTATTTTCCTAACCTCCTAATATTCTGTATAAGGTTCCAGGGAAAAGCTCCTCCTTTTCTTCCCTACAATCCCTTTTAACTTTTGAGGTAAGGTTATATGTCCCCTCGTTGTAATTTCTCTTTCAAATAATTTACAAGGTAGGGGTCCGGGTCAAACCCCCGACCACCACTGGAGGTGAAAGCTTTGGTGGATGGATTTTATATATATATATATATATATATATATATATATATATATATATATATATATATATGCGCAATGTGATAGACTCATGTAAATTCATCCTATTGTAATACCATTTTTCAACTATATAAATTTGTGATTAAATTTTGCTTACTTTGGTCAAATCGGCTGGATTTCAAATACTGAATATGTGTAGAAATCTCATATGTGTACTCTTGTCTATCTTAATAGGGTTTTGATTTTGATCAACACCCTGGGTCATGCATGGAGGCTCCCATATGCCCCATTTCCACTCGCAGACTCGATCGTGATCCTGAACTCGTGGATGAACTCAAGGGTTATGCTTCAATGGCAATCAATGAGTACTTTCCCGACGATGTAATATCTATATATACCATGTATTTTTCCCATTGCCGGCTGAACTCAAAGGCGGATCCATGATTTAAATTCTATAGGCTTCAATGAGCCCATCACCACAATGTTGGATCCGCCCCTGGCTGGATTGCCCTTCCTCTATCTTGAATTGCATATTTTATTGATTGCAGGGAAAAGAACACAAGGTTTCAGAGATTGTGAAGGTGAATGCAGGTGGATGTCGTGACTGGAACTACTACATTACCTTTAAAGTTTACAATGATGGAAATGAAGAAATTTTTCAAGCTCAGGTTGTAATTTCACTTGAGGGCACAATCGAGATTCCAGTTTGCAGGCCCAAGGCCTAAATTATTTCTAAATTATCTGCAAAATAGTTGCTTTTTATGCCTTTGGTTTGTAATAATGGGGCTAAATCTAAATTCACTCGACAAGACTATATATGTTACAAACACCCTACAATCTTGTTTTTCTTGGAGGTTTAGTTTAAGATGCATTCCTAATGTTTTGCACCTTTCTATTTTGCTAGTAGTTTTAAATGATGTTTACTTGTTGAATTGTCGGTGCGACACTATTACATCAATCTTGACAAAGTGTTATATGAAAATGACTGTAATCTTATTATATGATAAATCGGTCAGAATTCTTCTTTGGATCTTTCCTTCTTGCTTCCTCCGAGACAAGCAATTAGAGTCTCTAGCCTGTATAAAGGATGAGTGTGTTTTAAGAGTCCCTAATCTATCTATATAACGCATGGGGCTCAATCAGTCTAGTATTGACAGATAAATTGAAGACGGTTTCTAGCACTTATTTGTACAACAATGACTAAGGGATATATTTTTAATTTATTTTCCATTGCTCTATGTATGATTCATAACAAATTTTACTCCAAGCTAGAAGATATTATAGATGTATTCCTTTAAGAAAAGGAGAAAATTGAAGAAAGAGGGCATAGTAAGTCAAATTTATAGGTGATCATGAGTTCTAGTAAACAAGAAATAAAATGTAAAATAGGAAGAAATAAAAACCTATTCTTGAGAACTTTTTTGTGTTAATGGTGTCTCACCAAAAAATATATATTTCGTTATTAATTTAACACTGAAATATCTTCTTTTCTATTGGAAATGTTTTGCAAAAGGGAGTTATATCTCTTCTAAAAAGGAAGTTTTATTCTTTTTTTTCTTGTTTCTTTTCTTTTTCCGACAAAAGTAATTAATCTATTGAAAGTCATTGAAGATTAGGTTTTATGTACCCCTCCGTAGGAGTCTAAGCCAAACACCATCACCTGGTTTTTATAAATAATAATTAAAAAAAGCTTCCTTTTACAAGAAATTTAAATTAAATACCAAGTCCACACGAGGACATTGGTGTAGAAACGACGACAGGTAATCACTCTAAAGGGCTGTCATTTAGGAATTAGTCAACACGTCCTGAATTTCAGTTTTTCGGTTTAACTTTTCAGGACTTTTAGTCCTGAGTTGCTATGAAGTTAAAAAATTTAGTTTAAATTTTCAGGACAAAAATAAGTACTGATGATTAATCTTTAAAGAGCATATGAGAATGACTATCGGTGCACTTGCCCTACAATTGGTCGATGAAATAAATTTGATTGCTTCAGTATTAAAAACTATAGCTAGGTGAGAATTTGACCAAAAGTAAATTGCCTCGTCTGCATGTTTGTTCATAGTTTACGCTCTTTGCATGAAACAAATAATTATTACTTTTTGAACAATTCTAGAGATAAGGTTTCCATTAATTAATAATAATAATAATAATAATAATATTAGCATTACATGTAATTACTTATTTATCCCATTATCAGAATATTTATTACTAAACCCAATATGATACTTTGAAAGTCAATTAAAAATGTTTAATTTCACGTTCGAAGTCGTTGGGATTTTGAAATTGTCTAACTCACCTTTTTTTAAATTTTTCAAAATGGGGGAAAAATACCATGGAGTACTTCTTGCAAGCCTTTTGGACGTTACTACATACGTTTGACCTCACAAATACACTAATGGAAGAAACACTTAGACATGTTGAAGCAAAAAACATTTTTTAACTAAAAGGTTGTATTTTGCATCTATATATTTCGCTTAAATATCAAAACTTTAATTTAATTTTTTGGTGTTTTGTGTCCATACAAACACATTCATATAAAACGAGAAGGATAAAGCTAATTTCTTATTCCTTTCTCATTGCATGGGTCCAAATTTAACTGACCACGACCTATAGCGAGTACGACAAACGACCGGGTACCTTCGAATCAGCGTCCCGAGAGAGACGACCTTAGGGCGAAAGAAGAGACTGTACGACCCTTGTAGTAGTGCAAGCCCATTGGGGGGAATTAAGAATATTCCGTCGAATATTCCTTGTATTTTTGTTTCTTACAATTTAGAAGAGTTTCTCTCTAGTATATAAGGAGGGCAAAAAACCTTGTAAGGGATCATCGACAGTCTGGGAAGCTTATCATTCTTGAATGAAAAGAAACTTAGCAACGATCTTCTCTTTATCTATTATTATTCATTCTTGAGATTATTATCTTCAGCTACGATTTACCCATTCATCTTTGATTGATTTGTTCAAAAAGGTTTTAACATCTTTTGAGTCAAACAATTTGACGCCGTCTGTGGTTTTCATCTAGATTCCTGAAAGTGATAACTATTTTTCTTCAAACTTCATAAGAACCAACAATGGCGGGAAAGGGGCAAGCGAGGCTAAAGGCAGTAGCAGATGTCTCGAGTAGTCTCCTGAATTCCCTCAACGAAGCCGGTAGGGAAAACAACGAGAATACAACACCAAGCGCTATACCGGAGGGGGAGATCTCACCTCTTCCACACGGGGATCTAACGATCTTGCGCAAAAGGGGAGCCTCAACATCCGCGGCAGGAGAAGCGCCACCAGCAGTCAAAAGGCTACTAGAAGAAGGATTAATGAGTGCCTTGAGCAACTTGCTCGAGAAACCCACTCAAGGAGACGTAGAAGACGCGCCACCTACAGAAATAGCAGCCGCCGCCGATGAGCCAAGCGATACACGAACAGGTAACACCCGCACTGTTAATACTGCAGGTGATGATGCACTCATGGCCATCTTAAAGAAAATGAAAGAGATGGAAAATGAGAACAAAACACTTCGCGATCAAATGAAGGAACATCAGGAGAGGGTTGACAAAATACCAGGTGCTTCGAGGCTATTACCAAAATGCGATGTGGGCCGATTCATCGAACAACCATACAGCGAAGGGGAAGCTCCCCATTCTATTCCAAAGACCTTCAAAATGCCGCCATACTTGAAAATATATGACGAGACCATGGACCCGGGGATCACCTAATCCATTATGTTACCGCAGTAAAAAGGCAATGATCTATCGAAGGAACATGTACCGTCTGTGCTGCTAAAGATGTTCGGTGAGACTTTGACAGGGGGAGCATTGACTTGGTACTCCCAACTACTAGCACGATCGATATCGACGTTCGAAGAGATGGCAGATAAATTCGACACCGCTCACGCAGGAGCGAAGAAGGCCGAGGCTAGGGTCAATGATATCTTCGGCGTCAGGCAAACGACGGGCGAGGGACTTCGGGATTTCCTGGCCCGATTCAACAGAGTAAGGATGAGTCTGCCGAAAGTGTCAAAAGGGATGGCAGTAGCAGCCTTCCAAAATGGGTTAAACAGGAACGGATCAAAGGCAACCAAAAACTGCTTAGTAGACTCATGAAGTACCCCTCTACCACATGGGAAGAGATCCACAACGCCTATTGCGCGAGGTGAGGGTAGACGAGGATGACCTGAACGGCCCGCTTCAGCGATTAACATCAGTCCAGACCGAGACTAGGAGAGATCGACGTAATAATGGGCGAAGGGATCAACCACCATGTTTCAATCGAGAAAGGCATCAGCCCTACATCCGAACATCCAACCCGCCCCCTCCGCGACATACAGATGTCATGCCCCGACACACTGCATCCCTCCGAAACGAAAGAGGTATGACTCCACTACTATCCGCTCATAACTTTTGTGTTTCCCCTTCAGAGATAGTGTACGCACTGGAAAAACTGGGCACGAAGGTGCAGTGGCCGCAGAAGATGAAGTCGGATCCAAGCACCAGGAGGTCGAACGTCCTATGTGAATTCCACCAAGAAAGAGGACACAAGACCAAAGATTGCATAGGTCCGCGGCAAGAAGTAGTTAGGATGTTAAACCAGGGGCACCTGAAAGAACTGCTAAGCGATAAAGGACGGGCCAACTTCGGTCGAGGGCGCGACCCACCTCAAGGGCCTCTAAAGCCACCATCACCGGCCCGCACCATACAAATGATCATTGGCGACGGCGACGACACGGTGATCAACCATGTGAAGTTCACCACCACGCACAAACTCAAACGGATAGTCGCCCACGAACGGTATGACGACCTCGAAGACAGTATCATCTTCGATAATTCTGACGCTTTGTCTTTCCCTCACTATGACGCTTTGGTTATAACTTTACGCATCGCTGATACCGATGTAAAAAGAATCATGGTGGATGATGGAAGCGGCGCGTGTATTGTTCACCCGCGAGTTCTCATGCAAATGAGGCTCGAGGATAAAGTAATACCGCGTTGCATAACACTAACGGGTTTTAATAATACAGTAGAGCGGACATCTGGAGAAATAATGCTGTATGTCCTGGCAGGAGGGGTTACCCTGGAAACGACATTCCACGTCATGAACCAGGAAACGGCCTACAACGCCATCATAGGACGACCATGGATACATGCCATGCGAGCCGTCCCTTCAAGCTTCTATTAGGTGATCAAATTTCCCACCCCATGGGGAATATTCAGCATCCGAGGCGAGCCACGTATCGCCTAGGAATGCTACTGGATCGCCCAAGATTGCACACACACCAAACAGAAAGGGGCAAGTACGGAAGCATACCAATCAGCCATGTCGGGCACCAAACCCGACATACAAGTAGAGGCCATCAAAGACCCGGACATTGTAGAAGCTTGCAAGGCAACCATAGAAGATCTCAATCCCGTCCAGTTAGATAACACCGACTGCACCAAAAAGGCTTATGTTGGACACAACCTCTCGGAGCCAGGTGAGTATCGTGAGTTTTTAACTAACAACGCCGATTTGTTTGCTTTTTCCTACTCAGATATGCCAGGAATCCCAAGGGAGATCGCCACACACAAGCTGAATGTTGATCAACTCTATCCGCCGGTACGACAAATGAGGAGAAAGTTCAATGTCGCAATCAATGAGGCGGTCAGCGAGGAGATTGATAAATTACTCGCCAACAGTTCCATCGAAGAATCGA
Source organism: Nicotiana attenuata (assembly GCF_001879085.1). Taxonomy (NCBI): domain Eukaryota; kingdom Viridiplantae; phylum Streptophyta; class Magnoliopsida; order Solanales; family Solanaceae; genus Nicotiana; species Nicotiana attenuata. The sequence continues at coordinate 870,953 of NW_017670354.1, forward strand.
AATACCCCCAATTGGTTGCCAATGTGGTCATGGTCAAAAAGAAGAACGAGAAATGGCGAATGTGTGTTGACTTCACCGATTTAAACAAAGCATGCCCAAAGGACTCTTTCCCGTTACCCCACATCGACCAACTTATTGATGCAACAGTGGGGCACGAACTGCTGAGCTTCTTGGATGCGTACTCCGGTTATAACCAAATTCTAATGGCTGAAGAAGATCAAGAAAAGACCACTTTCATCACTCATCGAGGTACGTACTGCTATAAGGTGATGCCGTTCGGGCTTAAGAATGCACGGGCCACGTATCAAAGGTTAGTCACCAAAATGCTCAAAGAACAACTCGGTAAGACAATGGAGGTTTGCATCGACGACATGCTAGTGAAGTCGGCAAAGAAAGAAGATCACATTGGTCATCTGAAGGAAGCCTTCGAAATACTAAGGCAGTATGGGATGAAGCTGAATCCCGAAAAGTGCGCCTTCGGCGTGACTTCTGGAAAGTTCCTCGGTTTCCTGGTGTCACGGAGGGGAATCGAGGTCAACCCGGATCAAATCAGGGCTATCGATGCAATACCGGAGATACTGACCAGCAAAAAGCAGGTGCATAAATTAACAGGACGAATAGCCGCCCTATAAAGGTTCATTTCACGATCCTCGGATAGATGCCATAAATTCTTCAATGTACTGAGGAAAGACCACGGGTTGCAATGGAACGATGAATGCGTCGACGCCCTGAGAAAGCTAAAAACGTATCTATCCTCACCACCACTACTCGTCAAAGCGGATCCAGGTGAATGCCTACTTGTGATCTAACAGTTTCCGAAGTTGCGGTAAGCGCGGTCTTGGCCCGAGAAAATAAAGGTACGCAATCACCGATTTACTATATCAGCAAAACTTTAATCGATGCTGAGACGAGGTACCCCTACCTTGAAAAACTAGCTCTGGCATTGGTCGTAGCTTCACGGAAGCTTAGACCGTACTTTCAATGTCACCTTATAAAAGTGGTGACAACCTTCCCCTTAAGGGGTATCCTACACAAACCCGAACTATCGGGTAGACTTGCCAAATGGGCCATAGAACTAAGTGAGCACGACATAACGTACCAACCGCAACTGCCATTAAGTCGCAGGTGCTCGCCGACTTCGTCGCTGATTTCAGCACGAAAATATTGCCCGAGGTAGAACAGGAAGCACTCCGCACTTCTACACATACCGACCTCTGGGTCCTCTACACCGACGGTGCCTCTAATGCCTCGGGATCGGGACTGGGACTCGTCCTCAAGGTCCCTACAGGCGAAGTAATTCGCCAGTCCATACGATGCCCCGAAATGACTAACAACGAGGCCGAGTATGAAGCTGTGATTGCAGGTTTGATGTTAGCCCTCAAATATGGTGCTCGACGACTCGTCCTCTACTGCGACTCTCAACTCGTGGTGAACCAAGTCACCGGGACTTTCCAAATCAAAAAGTAGAGACTACAAAGATACCAGTCGGAAATCCACAAACTACTGCCAGAATTCGACGATTGTCGCCTCGACCAAATACCCAGGGCGCAGAATATCAAAGCAAACAGCCTCGCTAAACTAGCCGCGGCCACCAAGAATATCAACAAGGAAAACGTGGTCACCCTCCTTCATTCCGCAATAGACCACATCGAGGTACATTCTATAAACTTAACTTGGGACTGGCATAACCGCTTTGTAGCCTATTTGCAGGATGGAACGCTCCCGCAAGATAAAAAAGAAGCCAAAAAACTCCGGGTGCAGGCAGCCCGGTACAGCCTAGTAAACGGTGATCTCTACAAAAGAAGGTTAGGCGTCCCCCTAGCCAAATGTCTTGGGCCACATCAAACAAGGCGAGTACTGGAAGAAGTACACGAAGGGCACTACGGCGCCCACACGGGAAACCACACCCTCGTCCGATGCCTCATCCGCACCGGGTACTACTGGCTCACCATGAAAAAAGAAGCCGCCGACTATGTCAGAAGATGTGAACAATGTCAAAAGTACGCCCCTATGATACATCAAGCGGGGGAACTCCTTAATTCCGTCACTTCACCATGGCCATTCATAAAGTGGGGAATGGACATAGTCGGCCCCCTCCCAGCAGGACGAGGTAAGGTACGCTTCTTTTTGGTTTTAACTGATTACTTCTCTAAATGGGTGGAAGGAGGTGCATACACTCAGATACGTGAGTAGGAGGTCATCGCCTTCATATGGAAAAACATTATATGCCGTTTTGGCATCCCCAAAGAAATCAGCTGCGACAACGGACCTTAGTTCGTCGAAAAAAGAACGATTGAGTTTTTCGAAAAATGGCGCATCAAACGAATACTCTCCATGCCATATCACCCTGCCGCCAATGGTCAAGCCGAATCCTCCAATAAAATAATACTGAATATATTGAAAAAGAAGCTTGAGGAAGCTAAAGGGCTATGGCCTGAACTACTACCGGAAGTATTATGGGCATACTTCACTACGCCAAAAACCAGCACAGGAGAAATGCCATATTCACTGGTCTACGAGACTGACGCAGTTATACCCGTCGAGGTCGGGGAACCCAGCTTGAGATACTCCAACGAGAGCGGACCAAGAAACGACGAAATTAGGCTACAAGATCTGGATGAAGTCGAAGAACGAAGAGACATGGCCCACATAAGAATGGTACCAGAAGCAGCAAGTAGAAAGATACTACAATAAGAGAGCCAAGGTGCGACCACTCAAAGTCGGCGACTACGTCCTCAAGGCCAAAACACAAGCATCAAAAGACCCTAATGAGGGAAAATTGGGAACAAACTGGGACGGACCATACAAAATCGTAGCTGCAGCAAACAAAGGAGCATTCCAGCTAGAAACAATGGAGGGAAAACTACTCCAAAACAACTGGAACATCGCCCATCTCAGGTACTTCCACTTCTAAAAGAAGGCGTCACCTAAGTCGTACTCTTTTTCCCTCACCCGGGTTATGTCCCAATCGGGTTTCCCCGGGGAGGTTTTTAACGAGGCGGCAAGGGAGACGCCTTAAGGACCGACACGTTGTTCATTACCTCGACCCGTCGATATGATCTCCGGAACGAAGTAATGAAGGGACTACATATAGATAATCAAATCTCCATTGTATGAACGGAATCAAATCTCCATTGTATGTACCGAATCAAATCTCCATTGTATGTATAGAATCAAATCTCCATCGTATGTGCAGAACCAGATCTCCACTAGTCGACATGTGACGTCTTCCTACGGGAATACGATCAAATCTCCAAAAATATAAGTTCGACCTCGTTTGAACTACGACGGGATTCTACTTCAACGACAGTTCGAAGCAACATCCCAATGGCCAAAGCCATCGATGACAATATAAGTTCGACTTCGTTCGAACTACGACGGGATTCTACTTCGACGACAGTTCAAAGCAACATCCCAATGGCCAAAGCCATCGACGACAATATAAGTTCGACATCGTTCGAACTACGACGGGATTCTACTTCGACGATAGCTCGAAGCAACATCCCAATGGCCAAGGCCATCGACGACAATATAAGTTCGACGTTGTTCGAACTACGACGGGATTCTACTTTGACGACAGTTCGAAGCAACATCCCAATGGCCAAGGCCATCGACGACAATATAAGTTCGACCTTATTCGAACTACGACGGGATTCTACTTCGACGACAGTTCGAAGCAACATCCCAATGGCCAAGGCTATCGACGACAATATAAGTTCGACCTCGTTCGAACTACGATGGGATTCTACTTCGACGACAGTTCGAAGCAACATCCCAATGTCCAAGGCCATCGACGACAATATAAGTTCGACTTCGTTCGAACCATGATAGGATTCTATGACGATAGTTCGAAGCAACATCCCAGTGGCCAAGGCCATCGACGAAAATATAGGCTCGACCTCATTCGAACTACGACGGGATCCCACTTCGACGATAGTTCGAAGCAACATCCCAATAGCCAAGGGTGTCAACGATATCATGGGTTCGATAAATGCAAGAAAGAACAAGTCGACAAAGTAAATTTTACATTACAGCAGAATATTATTTACACTTGCCCCTACAAACGGGCTCAAGTACGCCCCGTGCAAAAACCCCTAAACAAAAGCAAGTACAAAAAAAAAGAGACTACACATTGTCCCCAGTGGGGTAACCATCTTCGTACCACAAATTTGAAGAAAGGCGGTTCGCATCATGAGAGTTGATGTCATCCCCGTCAGGTGTGAGGGGGTCGTACCCGCATGCCTCACGAGCTGCATGAGTTTCGGTGTGCACAGCCTGAACCTCCGCCTCAGTAGCCCTTCCCTCAGCGTGAAAAGCCTTATACACATCAAGCCGAGCCTCCGCGTGGACCCACAACTCGTACAAACGGCGGGTCACGATCGGATCGGCTGAGGCACGAGATGTAGAAGACTGAGAACGTCGACTCGCCTCCTCTGCCCTCAACGAGGCCATTTGTCCATTTAGTGCAGCCAGCTCCACCTCCAACTCTTTGACACGCCCTTCAAGCCCTGCAACCTGACGACCAGAGGCTTCCTTCTCCTCAGTCAGCTCCGATCTAGAAATACGGAGGGCATCTTCCAAAGATACCGATTCAGAAATAGCCGCCGCTAAGTTGTCGGCACTAACGTCCAGCTCGCCCTTAAGACCCTCAATCTCCGCTGCCTTAGTACTCCACTCAGCGGTCAAGTCGGTCACCTTCCCCAGTAAGTCGGCATTCTCAGCCATTCACCCCCTTTGTTAACTCGAGCTCATCCTCCCTCGCCTTAAGGGAAGCCTCCAGCTCACTATTGCGGGCGACAACCTTCACGAGCTCCTTGTCCCTCTCCTTCAACTCCTCAACCTTGTGCTCCAACTGGTCCTCCCGCTGCTTGAGCCCCTCACGAAACACCTAAAACTCAGGGTCCTGATAAATGTCGGCCATCGCCCTATGCTTAGCCCGATACTGATGATATTTGGACGACATCTTCTCATAAAGGCCTGTCCTTCTCCTCTCTCAACCTCCATGACGAGGGTCTGACAAAAAAGAGAAGGGAAGAAGTCAGAAACAAAGTATAAAACGACGATCATCGCACAAACCCAACGACAAAAAGGGAAGAAAAAACCTCTACCTGCAGGGCCATACCGGCGACCTTCTGAGACAACTCCACATCGCTCATCGCCCTAAGCATCTCGCTTTCAGGAGCGGCACATAGGGGAGCTAGGGCAGACGCCACTTGCTCGCTGTTCAGCAGCAAGTTGTAGTCTCTCGGGACGACCACATGACGGTCAGATCCGTCCATCCTAACCTCCACGTGGGTGTGGCGACCCACGAACTCATTAACATCCTCCGGTTCGACGTCCGAACCTGAGCCGTCACCCTCAACACGACGTCCTCCAACGTTGGACGACGCACCACCCTCAATAAAGCGCACTGAGCCAGCTCCCGGACAAACTCCTTCCACCTGAGGAGATCTCCCCGACAAAATGGCATCGGCCATGAATACGGGCACAGGGGCTGTCCGAGACGCCCTGCTTCTATCAACATCCATGACAACTCCACATCGCTCATCGCTCTAAGCATCCATGTACTGGGATTTAATGAGTCTTTTGCTGTAATTAATATGCCCACCTCTCATTTTTTTTCTTTCTCTCTGTTGACTTGACTTGAAAATCTTAGGCCTCAAAAGAATAGTATTTGAGGATTAAGTACAAGTTTTAAATCAGAGTTAAAAAAAAAGCGTTAATATTTTGACCTACTAGTAAGAGATTTGAAATGGAATACGTATTGAAACTAAGATACCCCCAGTTTTGAACTAAGATTGTGGCATAGAAAATTTCAAAAAAAAAAAAAAAAGTCTGCCCCTAATAAAATTAGTATAGTACACATCATGTGGCTAATGTTATTTGTGTAGTCACGTCACTAATGTAATGACAGTTGAAGGTTGAGTCAATTCTTTGACTTAACGGTCAAAACCGTCGCCTCATATATTTGAATTTCATTAATCACTTTAACTCAAATACAAAATTTAAGCAAAAATTATATATATATATATATATATATATATATATATATATATATATATATATAGAGAGAGAGAGAGAGAGAAAAGTGATTGGCAAGAGTCAAAAGTAAAGTATACGATAAATTTTTTGTCTTTGAAAATAGAATTCTATTGAATATAATTTACTTTTTAAAAATTATATAATATTATTAAACTTTGTATATTTTATGTGCAATCATTATGTCTCATCCGATAGTATTTTTAAATTTGTTGAGTTAAAAAGTATAATAATTATGAATATCGAGATAAGCTATACCTAATAATAGTATTTAGTAGTATTTGTATTTGTACTTGTGTTTGTATATAACCAGAGAATGAAACATAATTTTTCACAAAAAGTTATTCCGTACTTAATCCACAAGAAAGTCTTTTACATAAGATATTTGATCAACTTATTCTTTCTCATAGATTCATGGTAATGATAGTCCAAAAAATAAAAGAAGAAAAAAATTACAGAGGACCGATAATAAACAAGATCAATGTCAAATTTGATTTGATTGTATCAATTCCTTGTTTACCGTTCTATTCAACACCATAATATAAGTTATCGGAAGTTTCTACGTTAGGTTTTATATAATACTTAATTACTATGTTTATCTTATAGCTCTGTAAGGTAAAACTTTTATTAATATTTAAATTTTAAATATTTGAATTTCTTACATGGTAGTTCAAATAAGGTAATTATTTAATGTGTAAAATTTTTAGTTGATTTTAACGTCTTAATAAATATTAGAATAATTAAATTACTATTTTGCTAACGGGAAACTAAATTTTAAAGGACAAAAAAGGCAAACGACATTTCGCTAATGGCCTTCGTGTTTTTAATATAATATACAGATTAAAGGATAAGACAATAGTAAGAATTTGAATCCAAAAAAGTTAAACTATATTTAATATTGAGAAAAAATTAGTTAAACACAATTTAGTATTGAGAAGAAAATTAAGTGTTACATAAACTAATTAGAAAAAAGAAACTAATTTAGTTATTCTCCAAATTCATCATATAAGTAAGATTATATTTCAGGTTGATAAAACCCTAGGGTACATAAATTTGTCTCCATAAGAAGAACAATGAAAGGAACTAGAAGATAGAGCAAAAGCGTTTATAGTATAATATCAAGAGTCATTAATTATTTAGTAAAGTTTAGTATGTTAATTTCTCTGTCGGCGCACGCTAACGTGGACCAGCTAATGTGCGTTTGGAAGCCATTGGAGGGAGAGGCAGGCCTAAGAAAAATCAGCAGAAGAACGCTGTTGATGAACAACGATCAACGGAGACGAGGAAAGCTGTTGGAGTTTTAAGCCATTGGGCTTTAAAGTATAAAAGTGTGAATTGGAAATGGAGGGAAAAATAAAAATTTGAAGAAGTGAGCTTATGTCTTACACTTTGTCCCTCATTGGTGAGGGACAACTACATTTGTGTGCTTATATATAGAATCACTTCTTAAAGCTCTTAAAAGGAGTTGAAGAGAATGAACCCTCGCGCCGTCGTCGTCGCTCGCTCGGCTCGGCTTCGGCTTCGGCTTCGGCTTCGAATTTGTCAAATGATTAATTATAATTAATTAAATGCCAGATTAATGCTGAAGATTCAGAAATATAGTCTGGCCGCGGTCCTGGAGTAACCGCGGTAGGACCGCGCCAGAACCCTTCTACAGGTTCAGAGAGCCATTTTGGCCGCGGTCCTAGCGTAACCGCGGTAGGACCGCGGCAGGCGGCGAATTTTCTTAACAGGCACCTTTCCAGAACAGACATCACACCTCTTCCAATAATTGCCTATAAATTCAGAGACATGGTTGAAAATGCTGCAGAAATGGAGGACTTGTGTGCCATGTTGTCTGAATGCAACTTGGTAGGAAATCCTAAAGAATGGTGGATAGATTCTGGAGCCACCCGCCATGTTTGTGCTAACAAGGAGTTATTTTCTTCTTATGCCCCCGCAGGACCCGACGAGACAATTTTCATGGGAAATTCGTCTACAGCCAAAATTGAAGGAGTTGGTAAGATTGCGTTAAAGATGACGTCGGGAAAAATAGTGCCTCTAAACCAAGTTCTCCATGTTCCAGAAATTCGCAAGAATCTTGTGTCTACCTCACTTCTTGTCAAGAATGGATTCAAATGTATTTTTGTTTCCAATAGTGTTGTACTAAGTAAGAATGATATGTATGTAGGAAAAGGTTACCTGAATGAGGGCCTTTTTAAGCTAAATGTAATAGCAGTTCCTATCAATAAAGATAATGCTTCTTCTTACTTACTTGAGTCAAACACTTTATGGCATTCAAGTTTAGGTCACGTCAACTTCAAAACATTGCGAAAAATGATAAATTTAGAAGTATTACCAAAATTTGATTGCATTAATTCCAAATGTCAAATATGTGTGGAATCAAAGTATGCTAAGCATTCTTATAAGTCCGTTGAAAGGAATTCAAGTCCTTTAGACTTAATTCACACAGATATTTGTGACATGAAGTCAACACCATCTCGCGGTGGGAAAAAGTATTTCATTACTTTTATTGATGATAGCACGAGATATTGCTATGTTTATTTACTTAATAGTAAAGATAAGGCAATTGATGCTTTCAAGCAATACAAGTGTGAAGTTGAAACACAACTAAGCAAAAAGATCAAAGCGATAAGAAGTGATAGGGGTGGAGAATATGAATCTCCTTTTGAAGAAATATGTTTGGAAAATGGCATTATTCACCAAACAACTGCCCCTTACTCTCCACAATCTAATGGAATTGCGGAGAGAAAGAATCGAATGTTGAAAGAGATGATGAATGCGTTGTTGATAAGTTCTGGTTTACCACAGAACTTGTGGGGGGAAGCTATACTTACAGCTAACCGAATAATCAACCATGTACCTCATAGTAAAACACAGTCCATTCCCTATGAAAAATGGAAAGAAAGGAAGCCCAGCTTGAAATACTTCAAAGTGTGGGGGTGTTTAGCTAAGGTACAAGTTCCTAAACCTAAAAGGGTTAAGATAGGTCCACAAACGGTTGATTGTGTATTTATTGGATATGCAACCAATAGCAAGGCATATCGTTTTCTGGTTCATAAGTTAGAAAATCCTGAGATTCACGTTAATACAATAATAGAATCAGATAATGCTGAATTTTTTGAAACTATTTATCCGTATAAAAAGGAAAGTGAAGTGACCTACCAAAAGTCAAAACGACCTCGGGAGGAAATAACAGATGGTATGCCTAATGAGGAAAATCTGAGAAGAAGTAAACGTCAACGGACATCTACTTCATTCGGTCCAGATTTTCTGACTTTCCTACTAGAAAATGATCCTCGTACCTTCAAGGAAGAAATGTCTTCCTCAGAAGCACAATATTGGAAAGAAGCTGTCAATAGTGAAATAGAATCCATATTAAGCAACCATACCTGGGAATTGGTTGATCTTCCTCCAGGTAACAAAACATTGGGTTCTAAATGGATTTTCAAGAAGAAAATGAAAGACGATGGTACTATTGACAAATACAAAGCAAGACTTTTTGTCAAAGGATTTAGACAGCGAGAAGGCCTTGACTATTGTTACACATACTCGCCGGTAACAACAATTACATCCATTCGGATGCTAATAGCGTTAGCCGGCTTGTATGATCTTCAAATCCATCAAATGGATGTAAAAACAGCCTTCTTAAATGGTGATTTAGAGGAAGAAATTTACATGGACCAACCTGAAGGGTTTGTGGTTCCGGGAAAAGAAAAGAAGGTGTGTCGACTTGTTAAGTCTCTTTATGGACTAAAACAAGCACCCAAGCAATGGCATGCGAAATTTGACCAAACAATGTTGTCAAATGGCTTTAAGATTAATGAATGTGATAAATGTGTTTACATTAAGAACGTTCCAAATCATATAGTCATTGTTTGCTTATATGTTGATGATATGCTAATAATGAGCAAAGACATTGCCGACATTCAAGCTACTAAGCGTATGCTTGCTAGTAAGTTTGATATGAAAGACTTAGGAGTTGCCGATGTAATTCTAGGAATTAAAATCCAGAGGACTCCTCAGGGTCTAGCTTTGTCTCAATCACATTACGTGAAAATGGTACTTGAAAAATTCAAACACTTGGAATTTAGAAGTGCAAGAACTCCAATTGACTTAAATCATCATCTTATAAAGAATAAAGGTGAAAGTACGTCTCAATTGGAGTATGCTCGTGTGTTGGGAAGCTTAATGTACATCATGAACTGTACACGACCTGATATAGCTTGTGCAATAAGTAAACTTAGTCGATTCACAAGTAATCCCAACAAACATCACTGGGTGGCAATGAAACGAGTTCTGGGATATTTGGAATATACCCAAGACTACGCTTTGCACTACAATAAATATCCTGCGGTTATCGAAGGATATAGTGATGCAAATTGGATAACCGGCTCAACAGAAACAAAGTCCACAAGTGGATATGTTTTTACTGTTGGTGGAGGAGCAGTATCTTGGAAGTCTTCCAAACAAACGTGCATCGCTCGCTCTACAATGGAATCAGAGTTTATAGCTTTGGATAAAGCCGGTGAAGAAGCTGAATGGCTTCGAAATTTCTTAGAAGACATTCCGTTCTGGCCAAAACCTTTGGCTCCTATTTGCATACATTGCGATAGTGAGGCTGCAATAGGACGGGCAGGGAGCGTTATGCATAACGGAAAGTCTCGTCATATACGACGAAGACATAACACCGTTAGACAACTACTTTCTAGTGGAATTATCACTATTGATTATGTAAGATCAAAGGATAATGTGGCGGATCCGCTTACAAAAGGCTTAACTAGAGAGGGAGTTGAGAAATCATCTAAGGGAATGGGACTATGGCCGAGGACAAGTCAACATGGCGGTAACTCTACCTAGAATTTTGGATGTTCCGAGATCTAGGTTCAAGGAGCTCAAACAAAGTTGTGATTGACCGGTTCAACATTGTCAAAGTAAAATCTTTGGTCCCTTCTCGTGATGAAGACAATGTTCAGTAACAAGGATAGAACTTTACACGTTCTTTAATGATTACTTAAGTTTGATGTGGTAATTATCAAATAGTGTCAATCTAAAGGATTACACGTTTAGGAATCACCTATGTAAGAGTGAAGTGGAAGTCGCTTCAATGAAAATTTTGTAAGGCCAATTCTCTACGCACTTATGAGACCAGGCGGTGTTCATGGCTGAAACGAACACAACAATGAGAACCAAAAGACGGTTAAGGGTTGGTTGTGTGACATATGGTTGTCTAGGTATACACTAAAATTCGACGGTTAAAAGATATCAAATCTACCGATTGACCGAGTACATCCGACATATGTTCACTACGGAAAGTTCAAAGGGAAACCTACTTATCCAGATGCAATTAATCCTTACTTGCAAATCACACAGCTTTCATCTATGATCTTTCTTGATACAGCCATTCCCATTCATGTGGGGGATTGTTGGACTTTTAAGCCATTGGGCTTTAAAGTATAAAGGTGTGAATTGGAAATGGAGGGAAAAATAAAAATTTGAAGAAGTGAGCTTATGTCTTGCACTTTGTCCCTCATTGGTGAGGGACAACTACATTTGTGTGCTATATATAGAATCACTTCTTAAAGCTCTTAAAAGGAGTTGAAGAGAATGAACCCTCGCGCCGTCGTCGTCGCTCGCTCGGCTCGGCTTCGGCTTTGGCTTTGGCTTTGGATTTGGATTTGGATTTGTCAAATGATCGATCGATAAGATTATTTTTTGGACAAAATTTATTTAATTAATTATAATTAATTAAATGCCAGATCAATGCTGAAGATTCAGAAATATAGTCTGGCCGCGGTCCTCGCGTAACCGCGGTAGGACCGCGCCAGAACCCTTCTACAGGTTCAGAGAGCCACTTTGGCCGCGGTCCTAGCGTAACCGCGGTAAGACCGCGGCAAGCGGCGAATTTTCTGAACAGGCACCTTTCCAGAACAGACATCACACCTCTTCCAATAATTGCCTATAAATTCAGAGGCATGGCTTTGTTTTTAAGATACCAAAAAAATAGTACAGAACTTCCTTCTTTCTGAAAATACTGCATTCTAATTCGCAGTCTCTCTCTCTCTCGAATTCGTAAGTGTGATTTTGCTCCGTTCTTTAAGTTTGTTGGTATCCTGCAGTTTGTATTGCCACTGTTGCAGGAAGGTTTATTCCGTTTTATCCTGGGAGGATTTAATCCATTACCTTGGCAACGTGTGAGGGGGTTAAAATTCCTTAAGGACGCACAAGCAAATTGTGGACTCGGAATATCTTTTAATCTCTACTGTTTTTCTAGTTTATTTTATTCTTCTAACAGTTTTCTGGTTTTGTGTTTTAACACAGTAGCGTTCACAAAAGCAGTACTAGAACTATTTGTGTCACCTAAGGGAGTTCGAATTGAAGACCAAGCTGGAAATCTCACTCCGAGGAGCATGCAGAGTGAGATAAGCAATGAGGAAGCAGATCCATCGCGGAATAAGGACAAATTGAAGACAATTGCAGCTACACCTACAACTACTCAAGCAAGTGGAAGTGGATCTGGGAGCGGGAAAACTCAAGAGCAAGCCAGGAACAATACCAGCAATGGAACAGTATCATGCAACTATGGTACAGTAGAGAGCAGTAAAAATGATGAACCAAAGGCTATCAAACAGGATCAATCATGGGCAAATGTGGTAGCAGGGAATAAATTAGCCATGAAGGGTATGAATCTGCAGCTTATGGCTCCATCGTTCAAAATGGTGAGAAAATTGTAAAATTAGAGGCTGAGGATGTCGAGCAGGAAAATGATAAATGGAGATCTGCGATTATTCTGTATGTGATAGGGGATTCACCTACCATTGGAGCTATGGAGAGATTTCTCAGCTCAGTAGGTAAATTCTCAAGGAAGCCACAGATCTACTATCATAATGAGGGTTATTTTGTGATAAGGTTTAGTAATCTGGAGGAAAGGGACCAAGTGCTATACTCTGGACCTCATACAGTGAATAATAAACCTATAATCATGAAAGCATGGACTGAAGACTTCAATGTTTACGATGAGGTATTGAAGACTATCCCATTATGGGTGAGATTTCCCAATTTGCCTCTTAACTTCTGGAGCATGAAAGCACTAAGCAAGATAGGAAGTGCTTTGGGGAACCCAGTGTATGCGGATGAATGTACTACTGTAACAATGAGGATCTCATATGCACGAATGCTAATTGAAATGGACATAACTAGGCCATTGCCTAGAAGTGTGAAATTGCAGGATCCTAAGGGGAGGCTAATTCAACAGGAGGTTGCCTATGACTGGGAACCAACATACTGCTCTAAATGTTTGAAAATAGGACATGATTGTGCTGAGATCAAAAGGCCACAACCACAGAAAATGATCCAACAAAAGAAAGCAGCCACAGGTAAACAGGTTTGGCTAAGAACTGACAGAATTGGAGCTAATGAAAAGAAGGAAATAGAACAAAAGGAAATGATTGAATCTGACCAGCTAGGAGAGCCAAAACCAACAGATAAAGAAGTACAAAGGAAGGATGAAGGGTGGATTACAGTACTTGGGAAATTAGCAGCAAGGGCAGCTAAGGTCAGACAAAATGAAGAGCAGGAAGCTGCAGGAAAGAAAGAGGCCCAAACCTTGAAGAGCAGCACAAACTATGATGAACCAGGTACAAGCAAAATGCAAATGAGTAGTCAAGGAGTGCAGGAGCAATATTATAAACCTCTTTTTATACCAATATGAGTATCATAACTTGGAATATTAGGGGGTTGAATAAAACATATAAGCAAAAGGAAGTGAAGGAGTCTATAACAGGTAATAATAAAGCTCTAATAGCATTGGTCGAGCATAGAGTAAAGGAGCACAGAACAAAGGAAATAATAGAAAAAATAGCACCTGGTTGGCAGTGGATATCAAATGCTAGTACAAGCAATACAAGTAGAATATGGGTAATATGGGATCCTAGAATTTATAATTTTGATCTAGAAGAAGTTGATGAACAGTTGATACATGGGCAGATTAGAATCATATCAAAGGCAATCACATTTGTCTTTTCAGCAATATATGGTTTACATACTATCAAAGATAGACTAAGTTTGTGGAGAAAGTTGAGACAGATACACAGTTTACAACAGGGGCCCTGGTTAGCAATGGGAGACTATAATGCTGTCCTCCAGGCACAGGATAGACAGCATGGTACTAAGGTACAAGATATGGAAACAAGGGATTTTAAGGAATATATGCTTGATACAGGGATGCATGAACTACGGTATGTGGGAAGGAATTATACATGGACTAACAATCATACTTATAGTAGAATAGATAGGGGATTAGTAAATGTAGCCTGGATGATGATAATGCCTAACATGAAAGTGCAGGTCTTAGAGCCTTTAGTGTTTGATCATTCACCATTAAAGCAAATGATAACACAAGTGCAGGGGAAGAAAAATAGACCATTCAAATTCTTCAATTGTATAGTTGATCATCCTCAATTCATATAGAAAGTTGAATAAGCCTGGGAAGGAAGGAATACTGGTGGTATGATGCAAGTAGTATGGAATAAGCTCAAGAAGGTAAAGGAGGCTATAAAAGAGATTAACACTCAGCATTACAAAGGAGTTGGTGAGAAAATAAAGGGATCAGGAAGGAGCTTCAATCAGTACAGGAAGAAATGAGTTCCAATCTACAAAAGCTAGAGCTAATTGAGAAGGAAAAAGCACTGAAGGGTGAACTAGAAAAATGCGTACTGATTGAGAAAAACATATATAGACAAAGATCAAGAGTGCAATGGTTGAAACTGGGGGATTCAAACTCAGCTTATTTCTTTGCTCAGATGAAGAATAGGAATAATTTGAATGGAATACAGATGCTAACTTATGACATGGGGTTCAGCTAGTGTTAGAGGAAGATATAGAGGCAGAAATCATGGGATACTACAAGAAGTTATTGGGCTCAAGAGCAGATAATCTTCCAGCTGTTAATCCAAATGATATGAAAATGGGGGCAATATTGAATAGGGAACAACAACTACATCTTATCAAGCAAGTGTCTAAGGAAGAAATGTGGGAAGCAATGAAGGATATTAGTGACCTAAAAGCCCCTGGTTATGATGGGCTAAATGCTGTTTTCTTCAAGAAATCCTGGCCAACCATTGGGCAGGATGTGACAAAGGCTGTGTTGGAATTTTTTGAATCAGCACAAATGTTCAAGTCTATCAATTGTACTGCCATTACCTTAATTCCTAAAGTCAAAAATCCTGCAAGCATTAAAGAATATAGGCCTATCTCATGTTGTACAGTCTTGTACAAAGTGATATCAAAGATTCTCACCAAGAGGCTACAAAGTGTAATGGACATACTAATTGATAATACACAGGCAGCTTTTGTTCCTGGCAGAGTAATCACAGGTAATATTATTCTGAGTCATGAGCTTGTGAAAGGATATGGGAGAAAAGGGGCATCACCTAGATGTATGATGAAATTGGATATGCAGAAAGCTTATGATTCAATTGAATGGGCTTTTATGGAGCAGATATTACATGCATTAGCATTCCCAGAGCAGTTTGTAAGATGGATCATGACTTGTATGGAAACTGTCACATATACAGTCATGATTAATGGTGCACTAACTAAGCCATTAGAGGCCAGGAGAGAACTGAGACAAGGGGACCCCCTCTCACCATTTCTATTTGTGCTTGCAATGGAGTACTTGACAAGGAAACTAAAGAAATTGGCTGAGATCCCAAACTTCAACTTCCACCCCAAGTGTGCTAAGATGCAAATCTTGCAACTTGGTTTTGCTGACGATCTTTTATTGTTTTGCAGGCGAGATATTGGATCAGTTAAAATATTATTTCAACGCTTTATGGAGTTCTCAAAAGCTTCTGGATTGAGGATTAACAAAAACAAAAGCTCAATTTTCTTTGGAGGAGTCACAAATAAAGAGCAGGAGGAGATCCTAGAATTTCTAGGAATTCAGAGAGGTGTATTACCAGTTAGATACCTTGGAGCACCACTGAGCTCCAAAAGAATATCCATAGCACAGTTTCAACCACTTATTGATAAAATAGTGGGAAGAATCACTTCATGGACTGCAAAATTCTTGTCCTATGCTGGAAGGATTCAACTTATAAAAAGTATTCTGTTCTCCATTGAAACCTACTGGGCCCAAATATTTGTTCTACCAAAGAAGATCACAAAACTAATTGAGTCAATATGCAGAAGCTTCCTATGGACTGGAGAAGGTACAGTTTCAAAAAAAGCACTACTAGCATGGGAGAAAATATGCCTTCCCAAGTCAGCAGGTGGTTTTAATGTCATGAATATAACAATCTGGAACAAAGCTGCTGTATGTAAGCAATTTGGAACTTATGTAAAGAGAAGAAGAAGTTGTGGATACAGTGGGTACATGGTTACTACATTAGAGGAAGGAACATCTGGACAATACAGTTGAAACAAGCATCATGGATGGTAGGCAAGATCATGAAGGCACAGAAGACTATGATGGAAGTAGGATTCAGCCAGGATGATATCACAAATATGAATAACTGTTCTATCAAACAAATCTATCACAGGCTACGAGGTACGTTTGAGAAAGTAAGTTGGAGAAAAGCAGTATGTCACAATGGAGGATGCCCCAGATGGAACTTTATACTAACTATGATAGCACATGGAAGATTATATACAAATGATAGATTGCAAAAATGGGGAGATTCAGTTGATCAAGATTGTGTTCTGTGAAAAAGTGAAAAGAAGACCATACAACACTTATTCTTTGAATGTTCATATGCAAAAGTTCTGTGAAGTAAACTATTAGAATGGCAAGGCATTGATAGATCAGTAAAAGGATGGGATGGGGAGCTAAAGTGGACAGAGAAATGGGCTAATAGAAGGAATGCAGTAGCTGAATTATACAAGATGGTGCTGGCAGCTACAATATACTATGTGTGGCAGGAAAGAAATGGTCGAATCTTTAAAAACAAGACAAGAGGATGGGAGATAGTTTGTAAGCTGATAATCCAAGAGATACACTGTTGTAGCAACAGGAAAGTAGAGAAAATTCTGCACAGATTAAATTGGTATCCAATGTAATAGATGTAGATATTAAATAGATGGGATGGGGAAAAATTAGTATGATAGGCAACTATGTAAGAATTTGATTTACTTGTAAATATTTTCCCTGGTAAATGAAAGAATTAATTACCAAAAAAAAAGAGTCATTAAAAAGGTAACTTGAAGCAATAATAAGCATGAAATAGAAGAAAATATATATTCTAAATGAGTTGTCATCATATTTTTTTCCTTTTGCATTATTCCAACAAATGACAGGTCCATGTTTTCATTTCACATTTCTAAAAGGCCAAAAGCTTTATTTTTTTGATCTGTATTATTATTTGATAAATTTTTGAATAATTGTGATTAAAGTACTTTTGTATTATATATTTGTGTTTAGTATTAGGTACTAGGAACAACAACAGTTTTCATATAATAATTCTCTTAAGTCCAAGGAAATATTTTGGATAACTTTTTTGTTGTTGTATTATATAATAGCAATAACAGCAATTTGCTATTTTTAAAATTTATTTATGTGATTTCTTAAAATTGCATACTCATTAATATGGGGTACACACAAAAAAGTAAAAATTGCACGGGGTGCCCTATTTGGTTGCCCCCATTTAACCTATACCCATTTTCTTAAAGGGATTTTTTCATTCCTATACACTATTTGAAACTTTATTATCCTTAATGTCCATGTTTAGCTAATTACCTGGCATAAACAAGTTTTGTTTACCAAATATATACAATCCACCTTAAAAAGGCTCCCAATCCATTATTTGTGGCTTCAATCAAGGGATTTAGTTACACCCTTTCCTTCTTTCTCTCCTCTCTCCCTTCCTCTCTCCCCTCCTCTCCACATTGCCCCGTGAGGCTTGCTGCTCGCTCGGTATTTTTTCGAAAAATCTGCAAGAAGTCCTACAATAAACTGCGAGAGACAAAGAGAAATCTGTAGTCGTGGATCATTAATTCCATATTTGGAGTATGATTGGTGTTTCTGTCTCCATTCTTGTACTACCAAGTATAAACTGTCATCTCTTTGCAGATCTTCTTAACATTCCTACATATTAGTTTGTGTTACTGTCATGACCCCAGTTCGCCCTCCATGAACTATCGTGACGACACCTAGTCTCTACGACTAGGTAAGCCTAACAAATTGTGGAAAAAGAAACAATAGAATAAAACAAATAAAAACTTGCGGAATAAACATAGTGAAAGTTTAAAGATGCCGTTCGGCATATACAATACAACTCTCAACTAAAACTACATCTCCCAAAACCCGGAATCTCATGAAATCACAAGCTGTGGAATAACTACAGTGTTCTAACTCCAGAGTGTCTAAATAAAAGAAATACAGAAGGGCTAATGCTATGAGAGAGAATGGAAAGGGACTCCTCGGTCTGCGGACGCGGCAGACATACCTTGAATGTCACGACCCCAAATCCACTAAGGGTCGTAATGGCGCCGGACACCACTGTCAGGCAAGCCAACCAAAAATACTTAATTAAATTTTCGTCTTAGTACTCTTGAAAGATATGATTTTCCTTCAAATTTACCAATTAAAAGATAATCGCTTCAATTCAAATTAAATGATAAGCAATTAATACAAAATACTTCATAACCATCCCAGAACCCGGTGTTACAAGTGCATGAGCAATTTCTAAGAAGAAAAAAAACCGAATAAAGTACAACAGCTGTTCGGAATACAAGTGGACAGAAAATAAACAAAATCCTGAGAGAGACTATACTAGCTGCGGGTCGCCTCGAGGAAATACAGCTCATCTAGTTTCCGTGTCAACCATGCTGCTACGCCCACTAGGCCACTAGAGGTGCATGTGCCTGTGCAACAAAAATGCACAGAAGTGTAGTATGAGTACAAAAATAATGTGTACTCAGTAAGTATCCCGCCTAATCTAGAAGAAGTAGAGACGAGATGACAACTTCGACACTTACTAGAGGTCCAGTAATAATATTATTAATGCGATGACTCACGGATTTATTAAGAACAATAGTAAAATTTAAATGAGTCACTAAATAGGTGAAAGTTCCTTTTTATTTAAAGTCTCCGGATTCATATTCCATTAATTAACAATTATCTCAAGTCGGGAGAGCAGACAGCAATATCAATAGATCTCAAGACAAGCAATTCAAACATGCGCAACTCATGCTGAGGTCGTACGGCCCGATCCAACATAAATGTAAAATGTGCACTGCCGAGGTTCGAGCGGCCCGAACCATAGATACATCTATTACCCCGCTCGCGAATCATACATGCGACGCGGTCAAATATAAATAAACACGACAATTAGTCAATCATGAATTTATCAGGGAATAATTATCCAAGGAAAAGCCAAATTCCCTTTTATCAATTCAAGAAAATGAAGTTTAATCTTCTTAGAAATTTATTTACCAATTCGATAGGATTTAAGAAATTTAATTGTCAATAAGATCACAGATATTCCAAGTATAGCATGCTTTTTTTTTCTGGGTCCTAGACTATCGGACTTACACATATTAGTAGCTACGCACGGACTCTCGTCACCTCGTGCGTACGTAGCCCCCACAAATAGGAGCACATAACCAATTATTTCACCTATGGGGACAATTCCCTCTTACAAGGTTAGAAAGGAGACTCACCTCGCTCTGAAGATCCATAACCGGCATTCCACGCCCTTCCGAATACTTAAATTGATGCACAACGCTCCAAAACTAGCCAATAATTATGCGCATCCATTAATATATGCTCAATTACTCATTACAATCCATATATAACAATTCCTAACCCCGATCGAAAAGTTGACAAAAATGCCCTCGGTCCCACGTGCCCGGATTCCGAAATTTTTCGAAGAATAATAGCCTCACGAACTCAAATATATAATTTACTCTCAATTCCATACCCAAAATCATAGTCAAATTCCAAGAATATCAATTTTTTTAGGTTTTCCTCAAACCCCCAAATTTCTACCAATTTACATGCTAAAATCCATACATAATCGATATATTTAACTCAAGATAGGTGGAATTAACTTACCTTGTCGTTGATGATGAAAAATCCCACTTGAAGCTCTCCAAAATTTCCCTCACCCAATGAAAAATGGGGGAAAATAACAAAACCCCCGATTTTTAAAAGAAGCATTCTGTCTCCAGCAGTTCCGCACCTGCCGTCACTTGACCGCTTCTGCGGTTCCGTAGGTGCGAGTTTCCATCCGCATCTGCGATCCTTCTCCTATGCTCCGCTTGTGCATCTGGTCTTCTTCTTCCGCAGGTGCGGTCGCGTATCTGCGACAAAACGACCGCATCTGCGGTCCCAACCTGGTCGGCCCCTTTCCGCTTCTGCGACTTGACCGCCGCAGGTGCGGTCCCGCTTCTGCGGCTACTTGACCGCATCTGCGGTCCCTTCCCTTCTGATCCAAACCGCATCTGCGGCTCCTCTGGTCGCTTCTGCAGCTCCGCACCTGCGGCCCAAGTCTCGCAGGTGCGGTTATACCAGCAACCAGCGGTTCAGCCCTTCAAAAATTCCATTTTCAATCTGTTAACCACTCGGAATCCACCCGAGGCCCGCGGGACCCCAACGAATCATACCAACCAGTCCCAAAACACATTACGGACTTGCTCGAGGCCTCAAATCATATCAAACAACGCTAAAACCACGAATCGACCTCCAAACCAAGCTTTATGAACTTTAGAATTTCAAACTTCTACTTTCGATGTTTAAAACCTATCAAATCACGTCCGATTGACTCCAAAGTTTGCAGACAAGTCATATTCGACATTACGGACCTACTACAACTTTCGAAATCGGATTCCGACCCCGATATCAAAAAGTCCACCTCCGGTCAAACTTCTCAAAAACCTTCAAATTTCTATCTTTAGCCAAATGACTCCAAAATGCTCCACGGACATCCGAATTCACTTCCGATCGCGCTCCCAACTCCAGAATCACCATACGGAGCTACCCCCAAAGTCGGAATCTCAAACGGACATCGATAACACTGATAAGCACTTCAACCCAAACTTATGAAGTTTCTTCCAAAATGCTAACTTCCACAATAGGCGCCAAAACGCTCCCGGGTCACCCAAAACCCGATCCGGGCATACGCCCAAGTCCGAAATCATCATACGAACCTGCTAGAACCTTCAGATCCCGATTCCGATGTCGTTTACTCTAAAATCCAATCCTAGTCAATTCTTTCAACTTAAAGCTTCCGAAATGAGAATTTCCTCTCCAAGTCAACTCCGAACTTCCCAAAATTTAATTTCGACCACGCGTACAAGTCATAATGCCTGAATTGAAGCTGCTCATGGCCTCGAACTGCTGAACGGTGCGCTAGGGCTCAAAACGATCAATCGGGTTGTTACATTAAAGTCTCTAATGGATCCCCCGCCTCAAGGGTAGTAGGGCTGAGTCGAAGTACCTGGATCTGCACATGAAAAACATGCCCAGGAAGTGCATGAGTACACCATATCGGTACTTAGTAAGTGCCAAGCCTAACCTCGGTCGGGTAGTGACGAGGAAGGTCAGGGCCCTACTGATTATAGCTAAAAAAAATGAGATAGCACAGTATAGAATACTTCAATACAGTTAAATGCTAACAGTATGAACTAACACATGATAATAAGAATAACAACAACTATTGTAGAGAAAGAAGAAATCACGGAAAGAACACAGCTCAGCATAGAGATAACAACCGGGGATCTCCCAGGATACCGTCCTGTAGTCCCAAATATAAATATCCAGTGGATCTCCCGGGATACCATCTCGTAGTCCAACTCATAGTGCGTGGGGATCTACCGGAATCCCGATCCTTAGTCCCAAATATAAATACTCAGTACTGGGGGATTCTACCGGGTGCAGTCCCGTAGTTCCAATGTAAAAGTGCAGGGGGATCTCCCGGAATACAAATATGTAGTCCCAAAGTAAACATACAAGGGGATCTCCCGGGATACCGTCCCGTAGTCCCAAAGTAAATGCACAGCAGCAACACGAAGAATACTCAATTCAATTCAAGTTTCATACCAAGGTATGCAGACATGTGATAAATATTTAGTTTAGGCCTAATATCGCTATTTCAATTAGTTTTGGCTCTTTTACTTTATTTTGTCACAAAAATAAAAATTACAAAAATATTCTCTTTTATTTAGCTAATTAATATAAAACAGTTTCACTTTTAATTTTTAATTTTACTTTTAATTAATTAAAAATGATTTCATAATTTTGTAGTTGTTATTTTAGGAGCTATTATTTTTAGTTTAGTAGAGTTAAAGGGCTACTTTTAAAGGTATATTTGGCCAAATTTGACCCAATTCGGTTCTAGCACATAATCCTAGGCCCAATACCCACTAACCTAACCCTAAAATCCTAATAAAACTAGACAAAACCTAGTCTTAGAGGATCAGCCGTTTCCTATCATGAAACCCCCCCCTCCCCCCAGCGTTGCTTCTTCTTCCTCTACACACCTTAAGCACACATCAGACCTTCACCAGAAAATAACACCCTTATTCATCATCTAGAGACCAAAACATCCCTTGAGAGCTCACCCCAAAACAAACAAAAAAAGTGATAGCGGCAGACCCTCTGAAAAATCCATCTCCATCGTTACTCTCTTTCAGAAGAGAGAACCAGCAGCACCCCCAAAAAATGAAAAAAAGAAAACGCATCAGACACACTCATAAAGATGGAAACACACCCCTACAGAGATGCATAAAGAGGAAAGATTAGAGGAAAGAACCTTTCAAACTTTTTGCTGTTTTAGGTTTCATTCTAAAAAGATGAAAAGCCAAAAAATAGATTTTCACCTTCTGTTTTAAGCTTTGTTAGCTTCAGATTCAACCAAAGAAAAAAGGAATTCAAAAAAATCCATAGATCCCTTTGATTAGAGTTTATTTCAAGAGGAAGTAAATCAAAAACAAAACCGGAGGTGCAATGAGGTGCTCGTGTTTGGCCAAGCGGTTCCGATCCCGTTCGTAGTCTGATCCGACGCTAAATGGACCTGTGGTAGGTCCCTCTGCTTCTACGATTGTTGTTCTCATATCTATTTTTATCTTGTTCTAATGTTATGAGATTTTTTTTTGATCTTTTATTGCACAACAATTATGAGTTTTGTTGTGATTGTGCAATTGCTGGTTTATTTCATTCACAAGAGTGACTTAAATATCATGTAAGGTCATATAGATTTATGTTTGTTGGTAGATTAATCTCGGAGAGGGTGCATTATAGGCTTTAATTTCATTTTACTATTGCATCTGGAATTTGTTTCAGTAATATAAATAACGGAAAAGGGCCTAAACTATTCCTATCGTTTGCTAAATGGTTTATAAATACCCTTCGTCTATCTATCCGTCCAAAAAAATACACGACGTTAATTCTATTAACAAAAATACCCCGCGACTAACGGCAGAATTTGTGAGTCTTTGATTTAATGACGTGGCGATTTTTAACTGGGCCACGTGGCAATCTTTAACCCAGAATCAAATATGGATCTCATTTTTACCTAGTCCGACCCATTTACCCATTTTTCCGTGCTTTGCAGTATTGAATCGAAGAAGCAAGATTGAATTTGAGGCCACAATTGAAACCCGTCTCTGCCGAGTTCAACGAAGAAGCTAAATTTCGTTTGAAATCTGAAAATTAGGGCTTCGAATTCGATTGGATGTTCATGATTCTAGTTGGAAACATCATTTTGAAGCTGAATCTGAAGGATTAGGATCGATTTGAGTGATTTTCTAGGGTTTTGAGTTGAAATTTTTTGAACGGTTTCTCGACGAAGAAGACGAATTGGGTTCCTTCGATTCTGTAGGTTATTGTTCAAATTGGTTTTGTTCGGATTGTTGAGACGAGCTTGTGGTTACATTTTGAGTTCAAGTTGAAGAGGTTTGGGTTGACTTTGGGTTGGCAGCTTGAAGTTGAAATACGACGAACACTTGTTGAACATTTCTGAGCTTCAGTTGCTGAAGATAGCTTCGAATTGTTTCTGTAGCCTGATTCATTGAACGAGAATTCATTACTATTGAAGCCTGAATCAGTTGATGAACCCGAAAAACACCAGCTGCAAATTTGAAGAACTTTGTGGACTGGTTAGAACGATCCAAGCAGCTGGTAAATCGAAGAGGAACACCTGTAGAGCTGATTCGAGTTGATTTTAGGTTGAAATTTTTTTGGAGTCCATTCTCTCAACAAGACGAAGAATTGCCGCCAATGATTTGCGACTGAAAATTCCAGATGTGTTCTCAACTTTTTGGAGTCGTTTGCTATTGATTTATTGCTACAAACTTCAATTCATCCATATGGCTGAAGATGGAGGGTCTAACACTTCCGATATCTTCTTTGATTTTTGGCATGTTCATTTCCCAAAGATGGGGTTTATGATTGGAGAAGAAGAAAGGGGGAGGTTAGATCAGTGGAATGGGTGTCGTAGATACCACCCATTTTTGTAAAAATGGGTCGGATAAGGTAAATGGGTAAAAATGAGATCCATATTTGATTCTGGGTTAAAGATTGCCACGTGGCCCAGTTAAAGATCGCCACGTCATTAAATGAAAGACTCACAAATTCTGTCGTTAGTCGCGGGGGTATTTTTGTTAATAGAATTAACGTCGTGTATTTTTTTGGATGGATAGATGGACGGAGGGTATTTATAAACCATTTAACAAACGATAGAGGTAGTTTTGGCCATTTTCCGTATAAATAATTACCACATGAAACTTCACCTTCGTAGTGTCACCAGAAACACATAGAAAAAGGCGCAGATAAATTCCATGGTAGGTGATTGTACACAATAATAAAAATTATAAAAGACACTTCATTGTACTACTATATCACAGAATCTCTAAGGAGCGTGATTTATGAACATCATAGTTTGCTTTAGGCGCGTAAATAAATCATCATCGTGACTATGGGTACGGTTCCCGTGACATGGTTACGATACATAATTTCCAAATCCAGGGGTACATTTATTTGACCCGGCCGTAACAACTATAATGTTAATAATTTAAACATGTTGTAAACAGTGGGTGCGGTTCCCGTGACACGATTCGCAATATCAAACAAACAAGTGTACGACAATCGTAACTTGTTCCAGAATAATTCTACAAATAATTAAAAGCAGTCAAAGGATAAAGAATGCAATAGGTTTTAAAATATATAATTAATCAGATAATTAGGCCAATAACAATAGTTGAGCGACCGTGCTAAAACCACGGAACCCGGGAATGCCTAACACCTTCTCCCGGGTTAACAGAAATCCTTACCCGGATTTCTGTGTTTCGCCGACTGTAAAACAGAGTCAAACTTTCCTCGATTTGAGATTTTAAAACCGGTGACTTGGGACACCATAAGTTACCCCAAGTGGCGACTCTGAATTTGAAATAAATAATCCCGTTTCAATTATTATCACTTTAATTGGAAAAACTCCCTTATACCCCTTCTCGGGGTAGAAAAGGGAGGTGTGACGAGGTAAAACAAGTTCTCTAACCTAGCATGTTGCACATAATCCAAATAAGGCAGTTGAGCAAATAAGCAATCAAGTCAATTAGACATGTTTTCCCTAAGCTAACAGCAGGCTTAAATTGCCAGTAGTATAAACAAAAAGGAAACACAATTTTAGTTACTTAATGAAAACCAGATTTTCAACAATTAGCACAAGTAAGCACTCGTCACCTCACGTACAAGGCATTTCAAATATCAACAATACCAAATCCTAAGAGGAGTTCCCCCACACAAGGTTAGGCAAGCCACTTACCTCGAACCGGCTCAAAATCAACCCGAAATCACGCTCTTGCCACGAGTAATCGACTCCAAATGGCCCAAATCTATTCATATCCATTGCATAATGTAAATAACACTTCAAGTAACTACTTCAACTAATTAATTCTAAGCTACTACGCGAAATTAGGAAAAATAACCAAAACGCCCCTCACGCCCACGTCTCGGATCGGGTAAAATTTACAAATTCAGAATTCTCACACTCTCAAGAGTTCATACATACCAAAATTATCCAAATCCGATGTCAAATCCCCAATCAAAACTCGAAACTTAGGCCTAAGAACTTTTCCAAAAATTTTCCCAATTTCTCACCCCAAATCCGAAATCAAATGATAAACTAACAATAGATTAATGGAATACAATTAGGAAGGGATAAGGAATTGTTACCCAATGATCTTCTCTTAAAAAACCCCACAGAATCGCCCTATCCGAGCTGCAAATTTGATTTTCCAAGTTATGAACTCAAACCCTCGAAATTTCATATTTCTGCCCAGCGATTACCGCATTTGCGGTCATGGGAGCGCACCTGCGGTCCGGCACCTGCAGAAAAGGCATCGCAGGTGCGAAATTCACTTAACGGGCTGGGTCCGCATCTGCGGTCGCTTGGCCGCATCTGCGGCTCCGCATTTGCGGTCACCCAGCCGCACCTGCATTTTCTGGAGCCTTGGCCTAATCTCGCTTCTGCGATCACTAAGCCACTTCTGCGGCGTCGCACCTGCGGTCCCACACACGCAGGTGCGGTTACGACAGGTTCAGCAACCTCAAATTCTTTCTAAGTCCAATTCAACTTCCGTTAAGCACCTAAAGCTCACCCGAGGCCCCCGGGAGCTCAACCAAAGATGCCAACCAATCCTAAAATAACATTCAAACTTGTTCCGACCTTCGGAACGCTCAAAACAACATCACAACACCAATTTAACATCGGATTCAAGCCTAAGAACTCCAAAAACTCTCAAATTACGCTTTCGATCAAAAAGTCTATCAAATCTCGTCCGAATTACCTGAAATTTTGCAAGCACGTCACATTCAACACTACGGAGCTACTCCAACTTCCGAAATTCCATTCCGACCCTTAGATCAAAATCTCACTATCGAACCGGAAACTTCAAAAATTTCAACTTTCGGCATTTCACCCCTAAATAAGCTACGAGCCTCCAAAATATAGTCCGAACACGCTCCTAAACCCGAAATCACCCAACGGAGCTAACGGAACCAACAGAATTCCATTCCGAGGCCCTCTTCACACTCTTCCGACTACGGTCCAAATTCTAAAACCTAAACTCTCATTTAGGGACTAAGTGTTCCAAAACTCTCCGAAACTCCAAATAAATCCTCCCGGCAACTCACAATAGCAGAAACAAACACGGAGAATACAGTTAATAGGGGATCGGGACGTATATTCTTAAAATGACCGGTCGGGTCGTTACAGTCACAATATAAAATCCATAGTAAAAGGGAGATCTGTGGTACTCTATTAAGTTAGGGAGAAAATATTGGCATGGTGCTTGTTCGGTTGCTATCAATTTTTTCCTACAGTACAATAGGAATAAAAAAAATCTTTCCTATATTAATCACTAATTGGAATGGATGGCAATCAAGAGGTCACAATTTTAACTGTAGCGCGCAAGTTTGAATATTAGTGGCCATCATTGCTTCCAATTTGAGCCTTCCCTACTCCTTGTAATCTATTAGCAGAGGATATTTTTCTTCCTTTATTAGTTTAAATTCCCCTTTAGATGTTCAGCTCTCTAATCTCTATGATCAGGATTTAGGATCAAAGAATGTATGGTTTAACTGACTATTGATAAATCAATCTGCATACTATGGCATAATAGCATCACTCCATATTATGCTGGACATCAACCTACTACTATAATCCTTCTTCTTTTTCCATTATACAACTTATCTATAATTTATCTACAACTTTCATACATTATTTATATCAAGTTATATACAACTTCAATATCATATCACTTAAAACAATTTTTATACAAATTTTATACAATATGTCTTTTGTATATTTTGTATCCGATTTATATATATAGTAAAAATAAATTTCATACAACTAATTATATATTATACAACTTATCCACAACTTTCACACATTATTTCTACTCAGTTATATACAACTACAATATCATACAACTTAAATATAATATTTCTACAATATTGTTCAACTTTCATACAACATTTAAATAAATAAATAAAAAATATATAAACAATAGAATACAATTTTTCTATAATTTTACTACAACTTTACTACTATTTCTGCAGCATAATGTATGTCATGTCGTCTTTTTCTTCTTCTTCAAACCATATTCCCAATTGTTTGCAACAATACCCAATCCAAACAAATAATGATTTTTGAAAATCCAAATTCGAATTCAAAAAGCTTCAAATCTTTTTAATAGCTGTCAATGGTGGAATTGCTGCTCTCTTTTTCATTGCTTTACACTACTGAAATTAGGAATTGAGAGATAGAGAGAGACGTAGAGAGA
>NW_017670355.1:0-3755 GCF_001879085.1 Nicotiana attenuata
ATGCGGACGTCAGCAAGGCTACCTCGGGATCTCTGGAATGAAGTCAGCTCCTAAATGCTCCTACTGCTGTCCAAAAGCTGCTGCTCCGGTACTGTGATCTGTGCAAAAGGATGCACAGAGTGTAGCATCAGCACAACCGACCCCATGTGCCGGTAAGTGCCTAGCCTAACCACGGCGAAGTAGTGACGAGGCTAGACCAGACTACCAGATAAACCTGTGCAGATATATATATACAAGTACAACAAAATAATAGCGGAAAGTAAGCAATTAAAGCTGGGAGGGGGGAACATGCTTATGGGGAAGCAGATAAAACAGAATATCAGGAATAACAAAAGAAACTACATCTGATTTCTTCTAACACAGAATAAAGGAAAACAAACCACTTTCACTTATTTCAATTTCCTCTCATTGCAGGCGTGCAACACGATCCCATTTCCTTACATCACGTGGTAGGCGTACCACACGCTCCCATTACAATAATATCACGTGGTCGGCGTGCCACACGTTCCCATTTCATAATAACTCGTGGTCGGCGTGCCACATGAACCCATTTCATAATATCTCGTGGTCGGCGTGCCACACGATCCCATTTCTTTCAACACAATACACAACATAATCCCGGCAAGGGAGAAAGATGTTATAATAACTATCCTGGCAAGGAGCAATGTAATACAATAAACTATCCCGGCAAGGGAGATCCAGCTATAACCAAACTCATTCAATTTCTACTTAACACAATTAAATCCACACTTAGTCTCAACAATTACTGGCTCAGTGTTAAAGATTTCCAACCAATTCCTCATAAAATAACAATTACAAATTCGATAATTTAGCAAATTAGGACTCACGGTCATGCTCGACACCAGTGTATAGATACTCGTCACCATGCCTATACACCATACTCGACAAATAGCAATTAACAAATAAGACTCTACTCCTATTCCCTCAAGCCAAAGTTAGACCAAACACTTACCTCAACTTCCACGGCTAAATCAATCCACAACGACCGCTTTCCCTTTTGAATTCGGCTCCAACTCAATCAAATCTATGAAATAACGACTTTATAATATCAATAATAGCTAAACTAATCAAACCCAATGCCTAAATATAGATTTTCAAGCTTTTTTCCCAAAGTTTCCAAAAATGCCCCCGGGCCCGCTTGATCATAACACGAGGCTCGGACCAAAATCAAACCCCCCATTCACCCACGAGCCCGAATTTATATTTTGTTTTCAAATTCGACCCCAAAACGGGGTCTAAATCAAGAAAAATTGAAAAACCCTAGCTCTACCCATTTCCCTAATTTTCTACCATTAAAACCGTAAGATTATTGATAAAAGTTGATGAAAACACTAGATAATGGAAAGAAATCAGTTAGTAAGTGCTTACTTGTGATTTGAGAAGAAAATCTCTTGAGAAAATCGCCCTAGTCTTCTAATTGTTGAGAAAGTTCGAAAGAAAATTGCTGAAGTTATGTTTTTAAAAAGACTCACTGCCCGACTTCCGCATCTGCGGTACAGGGGTCACACCTGCGCCACCGCATGTGCGAAAAAATGGGCGCTTCTGCGGAAATGGCTAGGCCCCGGTGGAGCCGCACCTGCGAAGAAAAGATCCGCTTCTGCGAAGCGCATCTGCGGGGTAGGAATCCGCATCTGCGAAGGAGACCGCATCTGCGACCCGCTGTTCGCACCTGCGATTCTGCATCTGCGGCCAAAGGCTCGCAGGTGCGGTTACACCAGAACTGGTGCAGCAGCAGTGATTTTCTGCAATTGTTTTCGAAGTTTCAACCACCCCGAACACCCCCGAAAACACTCCCGAGCCCTCGGGGCTCCTAACCAAACACGTACACTAACTCAACAACAACCTACGAACTTAACCGTGTGATCAAATCGCCAAAATAACATCAAAAACAAGGAATCAAACCTCAAAATCATTACTTTTTCATCGAACTTCATAAACCTTCATTTTTAGATATTTAGGTCCGAAACACGTCAAACGACGTCCGATTTCGACCAAATTTCACAGGAAGCGCTTAAACCACATATAAGACCTGTACCGGGCACCGAGACCAAAATACGGGCCCGATACCAACGCTTTCTAATCCACTTTCATTTCAAATTTCCATATAAATTTCAGAAAAACAATTTCTTTTAAAAATTCATTTCTCGGGCTCGGGACCTCGGATTTCGATTCTGGGCATACGCTCTAGTCCCATATTTTCACGGGTCCGGGTCCGTTTACCCAAAATGTTGACCAAAGTCAACTTTAACCATATTAATATCAAAATTCATCAATTTTTGTACAGAATTCATATTTAAGCTTTCCGACTACGCGCCCGGACTGCGCACGCAAATCGAGGCAAGTAAAAAATGTGGTTTTCAAGGCCTCGGAAGCACAGAATGAAAGGGAAAACAGGTGATGACCCTTTGGGTCGTCACACTTGGTTGGAAGATGGACACCCCAAGATCTCTCTTACCAACAAAGAAAAAAGCTTATTTTTTATGCTAAGCATTATTTGTGGAATGAACCTTACTTGTTCAAAATTTGTGCAGATAATATCATCAGGAGGTGTGTACCTTAAGAAGAAATGACCAAAATTTTGTATCACTGCCATGATGGAGCAATTGTGTCACGACCCCAATCCCGGTCGTGATGGCGCCCAAAACTGATGCTAGGCAAGCCCGACCAATTAAATACTCTCAACCCAAATACGTAATCCGTTAACAAATAATACGATTAAGATAGCAAATGTCAAGGTTCCAATCCGAATCTAAATAAAATAGTACGAAAAATAATAACGAATATTCCAAACATTCCCCAATAGATCTGGAGTCACGAGTCTAGAGCCTCTAGATGTAATAGAGTAATATATATCCATAATGATAAAGAAGTCTAGAATATGAAAGAAATAAATGAAATAAAGGGGAGGAGTCGGGTCCTGCGGATGTCAGGCAGCTACCTCCACAACTCCTGAAGATAAAATCCAAGAAGACAGCAAACAGCTCCACTAAGTCTCGGGAGCACCTGAATCTGCACACATGGTGCAGGGAGTAAAGTGAGTACTTCCAACTCAGTGAGTAATAAACATATATAATGGCTGAAAGTAAGAAATTCCGAAATATTACAATATAAAGCTATGATCAGCGATTCAGCACATAAAACGGTGGAACAACAACAATATCAGGACAAGTAAGACAAATAGGTATAAATGCATGAATGCAATGCAATGCACATGACCGCTGCGGCGCGCAGCCCGATCCATTTGGGTACCCGCGCTCACTGTGGGGGTTCAGACTCCGGAGGGGCTCCTACAGCCCAAGCGCAATATCATCGTAGCATTCGCTGTGGCGTGCAGCCCGATCCACACTCAGTCCAGACTATATATATACGCATGCAAGTCACTCGGGCACAGTCAAATTGTTCATTTTTAGTTTCAATTATTAGGAATTATAGAGCTAAGTGTTTAACCCTTTATTTATTTACTAGACATTTCGAGGCAGTGTCTAACTCAGGACTGATATCATGAAATATGCTAAGCATCATGGAAGCAGTGATAAGGATCCCTGAAGGATGCACATGATAGGCACAAAGCCCCAAACATATTCATAAAATCCAAGTAGGATGATTACCAAACAATTCTTAGCAAGAACACAATACGAACATCAATCGGAACGGACTAGGTCACAATCCCCAGTCACAATCGACCCCGCACTCGTCATAGAGTACGTGTCTCGCCTCAATATAGCGTCACAATG
>NW_017670355.1:10872-31638 GCF_001879085.1 Nicotiana attenuata
TTTTCCAAAGGTTCTGCAGCCTCTCCGAGGACGAAGTACAGGCGTCCCCGTACGTTCCGCGAGACTCTACTAAACCGGCTCATGACTCGCGAGGCCTAGTAACCAAGGCTCTGATACCAACTTGTCACGACCCCAATCCCGGTCATGATGGCACCCAACACTGATGCTAGGCAAGCCCGACCAATTAAATACTCTCAACCCAAATACGTAATCCGTTAACAAATAATACGATTAAGATAGCAAATGTCAAGGTTCCAATCCGAATCTAAATAAAATAGTACGAACAATAATAACGAATATTCCAAACATTCCCCAATAGATCTGGAGTCACGAGTCTAGAGCCTCTAGATGTAATAGAGTAATATATATCCATAATGATAAAGAAGTCTAGAATATGAAAGAAATAAATGAAATAAAGGGGAGGAGTCGGGTCCTGCGGATGTCAGGCAGCTACCTCCACAACTCCTGAAGATAAAATCCAAGAAGACAGCAAACAGCTCCACTAAGTCTCGGGAGCACCTGAATCTGCACACATGGTGCAGGGAGTAAAGTGAGTACTTCCAACTCAGTGAGTAATAAACATATATAATGGCTGAAAGTAAGAAATTCCGAAATATTACAATATAAAGCTATGATCAGCGATTCAGCACATAAAACGGTGGAACAACAACAATATCAAGACAAGTAAGTCAAATAGGTATAAATGCATGAATGCAATGCAATGCACATGACCGTTGCGGCGCACAGCCCGATCCATTTGGGTACCCGCGCTCACTGTGGGGGTTCAGACTCCGGAGGGGCTCCTACAGCCCAAGCGCAATATCATCGTAGCATTCGTTGTGGCGTGCAGCCCGATCCACACTCAGTCCAGATATATATATGCATGCAAGCCACTCGGGCACAGTCAAATTGTTCATTTTTAGTTTCAATTATTAGGAATTATAGAGCTAAGTGTTTAACCCTTTATTTATTTACTAGACATTTCGAGGCAGTGTCTAACTCAGGACTCATATCATGAAATATGCTAAGCATCATGGAAGCAGTGATAAGGATCCCTGAAGGATGCACATGATAGGCACAAAGCCCCAAACATATTCATAAAATCAAAGTAGGATGATTACCAAACAACTTCTAGTCAAGAACACAGTACGAACATCAATCGGAACGGACTAGGTCACAATCCCCAGTCACAATCGACCCCGCACTCGTCATATGAGTACGTGTCTCGCCTCAATATAGCGTCACAATGTGATATACCGGGGTTTCAAACCCTCAGGTCATCATCTACATCTATTACTCACCTCAAGCCGGTCACAAGTCTAGCTCGCTATGCCTTTGTCTTTCGAATCAACCTCTTCGCATGCCGAATCTGATTAAAACCACAACGAATACATTACAATAGGCTAAAGAAACATAACCCAATCGAAAAGACTCGAAAAATACCAAAATTTACTAAGTTGGCAAAACCCGAGCCCCGGGCCCACTTCTCGAAAGTCAGAAATTTTTACACCAAAATGTTCCTTATCTCGCCACGAGTCTATACATGTAAAAATCACAAGAATCGGAGCTCATTTGCTCCCTCAAATCCCAAAATCTCATTCAAAAACCCAAGCCCTAGTTCTTCCCTTTTAAACCCAATTTCCATGAATTTAAGTGTTGAAATCACAATAAAGATGACGTTTCTAGGCCATAGGACTTACCTCCAATCGATTCCCAGTCAAAACCCTCTTAATTGCTCGCCAAATACTCCCAAGGTCGCTTAACAATGGTGGAAAATAACCCCAACTCGCGGATGAAATGTTTTTTAAACATTCTGCCCCGGCTACAGTGTTTTCGCAATTCCCAGCATATCCTTCGCAATTCCCAAGCTGCAGTGTTTTCGCAATTCCCAGCAAATACTTCGCAATTCCCAAGCTACAGTGTTTTCGCAATTCCCAAGCTACAGTGTTTTCGCAATTCCAAGCAAATCCTTCGCAATTCCCAAGCTACAGTGTTACACCAGAACCAGCAATATCAAACTTCTCCAAAATGATCCGAAACCACCCCGAAACTCACCCGAGGCCCCCGGGACCTCAACCAAAAACACCAACACATCCTAAAACATCATCCAAACTTGTTCCAATTATCAAAACACTTCAAACAACACCAAAATCATCAATTTACATCGAATTCAAGCCTAAGTTCTTCTAAATCTTTCAAAACACGCATTCGATCAAAAACCCAACCAAACCACGTCCGAATGACCTGACATTTTGCACACTCATCCCAATTCACCTAATGAAGCTATAGCAACTCTCGGAATTCCATCCCGACTTCCGGATCAAAATATCACCTATCAACCGGAAATCGCCAAAATACTAACTTCGCCAATTCAAGCCTAAATCTACACCGGACCTCCAAAATCACTTCCGATCACACTCCTAAGTCACAAATCACTTCTCGGAGCTATTCACATCCGAGCCCTCTAACTCATAAGTCAACATCCGGTTAACTTTTTCCAACTTAAGTCATCTTAAAAGAGACTAAATGTCTCATTTCTTATCAAAATCGCTCCAAATAAATTCTAATGCACCCAATACCGATAATGAAACATGAGGAAGCAGAAAATGGGAAGAACGGGGCAATAACTCACGAGACGACGCGTCGGGTTGTCACACCTCCTTTTTTACACACATACCCCGAAGGATAATGTATAAGGGAGTTTTTCCATTTAAAGTGACATTATTCGAAATGAGATTATTTATTTATTTTTAGAGTCGCCACTTGGGATAGGTTTGGCTTTTGGTGTCCCAAGTCACCAGTTTAACTTAAATCCCAAATCGAGGAAAATTTCGACTTCCCAATTGGAGTCTGCGAACCAGAAATTCTGAATAAGGAATTCTGTTGACCCGAGGGAAGGTGTTAGGCACCCCCGGATCCCGTGGTTCTAGCACGGTCGCTTAAATTATTATAAATGGCTAAAATCTGATTTTAATACATGTTCCAATTTTTAAGATCATTTACCGTTTTTAGTTATTTTTTACGAAAGTGAACGCCGTTAAGAGCGTGTTTTTGGATCACGTCACATGAAATGCACCCGGATCCTCAACACCTCTTATTCAACGTTTTGGGATTTGGATTTGAGTTGCATGAAATGCACACTCGAGTTTAGGAAAGTAATATTATTAAAAGCGCGCCTAAAGTGGCTAGCGTCTTATTAACTTTGCGGGAAATCATGAAAATTCGCTAAATGGCATCTCCGAATCTCTAAAATATTTTAATATAGTATTTAATAAGGGCCCCGCAATTTTATGTTTTATGTGGCGAGGCTCATCTCATGTTTTATTTAAAGGCCATCCTAAAAGAGAACTATGATTTTCTATTACAGTGTTGTCTCTAAACGGGCCCTAATTAACTAATGTTATGAAATTCGGGCTTCAAGTTTAAGTCCGGATTCAAACAAAAGGACAAAGCCTTTTAATTTGAACCCACTACCTAACTTGAAAGCCCAAATTTTATACTATATTAAACTACGGAGTAGGGCCTCTAAACCAATTCCACAGTGACGACTTTCAGCACACTTTGGACGAGAGTCCATCAAACAGTGGGCTTATTCAGCAAGCAGGCCCAAATTGACATCTAGCAAAACCTGAAATTCGAGATCAGACTCCCCATGGGATTAATTGAACAAGGTTAACTGTAAGGCTAAAGTACTGGGCCCAGCGATGCACAGCTGGATCATATTAGGCCCAGTTTATGGCCTGGACAGTCCAGTTATTATGGTTAGCCAACTTAGAGCTGATTTAATTTCAAATTCTACTAATAAACCAATATTGAGATTTAATTCAGACTCATAAGAAATGTGCACTAAAAATTCAACATCAACAATCGAACTCAGGATCTTACTATATTGAAAGGCAAATTTTCTTTTTGCAGGAAACTTCACACTTAAACCTGGCATTCGAGCTAGTAATCTGATTCATTTTATAGGAAATATAAGCACACATGCCTAATTTTACGGTTACTCTCAGTCAATACTTGGATCCGGCTTAGATTTCAAACTAATATAGGAACCTAAATATGGAATCGACTAAGCTATAGTTGACAAACAAAATAATAGTCCATAGAGTTCGATTACAAACCAATCTAAAGTCCAATTAATACAATTAAATACTGTCAAAGGTATTGCTACGCCAAAAATCAGGAAGTCAAATAAACACAATCAAACATTCGTGTAACAGCTTGTTTATCATTGAACTTCAAAGGCATTCGTACATGGCTGATCTAATTCTTCTCGTAACACTTGAAGTTAAAGAGGTACCTGGAATGGAATCAAAATGAGGAGAAGGAGAGGTCAGCTGCAGCAGTGTATGAACAGATGCAAAGTTCAGCAGGAAACAGCAATTTTCGAACCCCAAAAACCAGGGACTGACTCAAACAAATAACACCAGTAAAGGACCAACACTAAAGCCCAAATGAACCTAAGTAGGCTTGAAACAGGTCGAAGAAAATTTCTGAACTTCAGCCAACCAAACAGCAAGAATTTCAAGTCATTTTATCTTTAATCTAAGCTAAGAACTTGAATGCAAAGGCTAAAACTCAAAATTGATCTAAGAGACTTCAATGTAATGGTGTTTCTGGGAGTTTTTTTTTGCTGCCCAGAGTTGCAGAAACTTTTAGTCTTTTTTATGCCTTTTTTTTTCTTCCTCTTCCCCCAAAAAAAATCTCTCTTCAGCTCCAAGTAACACTGCCTTTATAGGCAAGTTACTAGGGCTGCTTCAACTTTTAATTTCACCCTTTACTCCCTATTTTAATTCTATTCTTGCCCCTTACTTCCTGACTTGTACTACAAGTTACTACACATGTTTTATTGAAATCTATACTAAAGCCCACTCTAGAAGGGTCTATACCCATTTCAATTCCTATTATATCCTTACTTCAATTCAACAATTACCAAATCTGATTAAACTACCCTTTTCAATGCCCAAATTACCCTTTAACTGTACTGTAATTACTGACCTATATCACATTAAACCTGGCCCTATTACCTTGGTCAAGACTAACTATGGTTAAACAAAATGCCTGCTAGATTAAACAGCTATATCCAAACAATTCTAACATTGAACTAAGAATCTAATTATCCTTCTTTATGTTTCAAAAAAAAAAATCAAAAACTAACTAATCCAAGATAAGCAATAAACAAACAGAATTGAGACTAAAACAAAAACATTCATGGATCATATAATCGAAACCAAACACTAAATCACAACCAACAAAAATCAAAACAGAACAAAAATTAAAAACAACCCAAGGCAGAATTAATTGGAACGAAAATAATTAGAACCCTACGAATTCTAACGAAATTATTATGCAAAGAATAAAAAGCAAAATCAGACCAAGAAAAAGAACAACTTACTGAATTTTTGGGACTACGAACTCGCCTAATCTCGAAATTCTGTCTCTCAAATAATATTATGTGGTTGTTCTTATCAAGAACAAACACATTAAAACGATTTTTAAAACCCCTCGAACAACTAATTGGACCCTGGCAAACCCAACGGCCTCTGACAGTAAACCCTAACTCTAAGGTTCGAACCAATTGGGGCTTTTGGAAGCAATTAAGCATAGATCGTATGGAGCGGGGGTGATAAGGGCTTCAAGGGTTATGGTTTGGGGTTGTTTGGGACTGCGCCGCCACCAAAGGAATACTACTGCTGGGCGGCGTAGGGTTCTTGGCTCAAAAGTCACATTCCAGACGACGAATTCTAGGCAGAATTCGAGAGGAGAGTGTTTGGATATTTTGGATGAGAAAACGTGAAGGCGAGGCTAAGGTGTTAATTTTGAGGGCCATCAGACAAACTAGGGTTTGGCTAATTCTTGATTGAAGATTCCGAGACACCGACTGGACATTTGAGGGCTTAGAGGTTCAGGGATTTGGAATGGGAGGTCAAGGGGGTTCTAGGGTGTGAAGGTGGGGTTCTTTGGAACCCACCGGAACCGCCGTGAGGCGATTTCCGATGGGCGGAGGGCGGCGGTGGTGTCTAGGCGCGTTACGCCGGAAATACAAGGGTGGTATGAGAGATGCTTGAGGGGTAGGGAGGGCTATCCGACAATTATATACCATTGATCTATTCAGTTCCTGACCCGTTAGATTGAGAAACCTAGAACGGTCAGGATTGATTGATCTCTAAACGACTGTCGTTTCAAATAGAAGGGGCTGGACCGGGTTCTGAGGATGGGTCTTTGGGCTGGGTAGCTAAATCTGGACGGGTTTGGGGCTAATTAATTGGGCTAGGAAATGATTTGGCCCAATTTTGGGGTCTTATAAAAAGGAAACCCCAATTCTTTAATTTCTTTCATTTTCTTTTTTTTTTTCAGATTTTTGTCAAATTACAAAATAAGCTAAAAAGACCTGATTTAATTCTAAAACTAAACTAATTATTTTTCCAAAAATTAATTAAGTCCTAGTTTAAAGAAAACTATGACAAATTCGGAACATTAAAAAGTAAATGCAAAGAAGAACTATTTTTGGTATTTTCTTTCCTTAATTAGATATTCATTCCTAAAAAGTAGACAAATTAGGTCCTAAATGCAAATGCGATATTCTTTGTATTTTTTTCTATTAAATTAACCATGCACACAAAAAATGCAAGCAAACATGAAAATTATGCCGATTTCCTTAAAAAATCAAATAATAAAAAGAAAATCCTAATTCTAATGACAGTTTATAGGAGTGAATTTTAAGCGCGGCAAAAAATCACGTGCTCACAGCTGCCCCTCTTTGCTTCGAAGACACGAAGGGTTTTCGGCAAAAGATAAATGAGCACACATGAAAGATTTTTGCCTGCTCGGCACTCCATGGAGAAGCATTTGAAAACCGTCTGACCGAACCCCGCTTCAAAAGGTTGCCTACATATCCTTGGCTATAAAGAATCAGGTCAGTGTAGTTCTGGAAGGTTTTGGTAGCTGGGACTACCAGGAGCCTGTGATTTCACTGTTTTGCTTCGCTGCTTCTACTGCTTGCTGACCTCCTTATTACACCAGAAGGAAAATCAAGGCTAAGCTACGCTATGCCTATCAACTATGAGTTACAAGATTCTTATCTATATGTCTTGAAACTTGATCTTGAGTCTTAGCTGATTTTGCTGTGGACTTCGATCTAAATCTTGATGCTTGCAAGTTGTAGGTGTCTACTTCTTCATGCAGCATTTGAGTCAAAAACTAGGGTCAACGGACGCTGTACTTCAATCAGATTTTGAGCAATCCGCCGCCCTTGCTGCTTAACATTTTAAGTTCCATCTTTTTTGTTCTTTTCTTCTTTTCTTGATTCTGGATTGAGATTTATTCCTCATGGTCATCTCACACCTTGTGTCTTGAGGTTGACCTGCTTAGGGACACCAAAACAAAAACGAACGAAATTTTCTGCCCCAGTTCCTTTTTACAGGAAAATTTCGTGATGTTAGTTGTGACACATATCTAAGCAATCAAATCAGGAATGTGTAGAGAGATCCTCGATTTTTGGCCGCGGGATTTGGAAAAGAAAAAGCTCCTCGATTTTTTGGCCGGGAGATCCCTCGGTTTTTTGGCCGGGATTTGGAAAGAAAAAAGCTCCGCGGTTTTATTGGCCGGGAGATCCTCCTCGTTTTTGCCGGGATTTGGAAAAGAAAAGCTCCACGATTTTTAGGCCGGGAGATCCTCGGTTTTTGGCCGGGATTTGGAAAGAAAAAGAGCTCCACGGTTTATTTGGCCGGGATTTGGAAAGAAAAAGGTCCCACGGTTTTTTTGCCGGGAGACCCTCGGTTTTTGGCCGGATTTTGGAAAGAAAAAGCTCCACAGGCTTTTTTGCTCGGCGAGATCCTCGGTTTTTTGGCCGGGATTTTGGAAAGAAAAATTTTGGCCGGGAATTTGGAAAAAAAAGCCTCCACAATTTTTTGGCAGAATCCTCGGTTTTTGGCGGGATTTGAAAGAAAAGGCTCACGGTTTTGTTGGCCGGGAATCTCGATTTTTTTGCCGGGATTTAGAAAAGAAAAAGGCTCCACCGTGTTTTTTGGCCGGGAGATCCTCCGTTTTTTGGCCGGATTTTGGAAAGAAAAAGCTCCACGTGTTTTTTGGCCGGCGAGATCCTCGGTTTTGGCGTGGATTTCGAAAGAAAAAGCTCCACGGTTTTTTTGGCCGGGAGATCTCTCGGTTTCTTTGGTACGGGATTTGGAAAGAAAAACAGCCCACGGTTTTTTTGGCCGGAGATCCTCGGTTTTTTGGCCGGATTGGAAAAGAAAAAGCTCCACGGGCTTTTTTGGCCCGGGATGATTCTCGTCGGTTTTTGCCCGGTGGATTTGAACAAGAAAAGGCTCCACGGTTTTTTGGCCGGGAGATCTCGATTTTTTGGCCGGGCACTTTTTGGAAAACACAAAAGCTCCACGATTTTTTGGCTCGGGAGATCCTCGGTTTTTTTGCCTGGGAATTTGAAAAGAAAAGGCTCCCACGGTTTTTTCTTGGCCGGGAGATCCTCGGTTTTTTTTTGCCGGGATTTGGAAAGAAAAAGCTCCACGGTTTTGGCCGGGAGATCCAGGTTTTTGTGCCGGGATTGGAAAAAAAAGCTCCGGTTTTTCTGGCCGGGAGATCCT
Source organism: Nicotiana attenuata (assembly GCF_001879085.1). Taxonomy (NCBI): domain Eukaryota; kingdom Viridiplantae; phylum Streptophyta; class Magnoliopsida; order Solanales; family Solanaceae; genus Nicotiana; species Nicotiana attenuata. Next base: position 19,476 of record NW_017670355.1, read on the forward strand.
CGGTTTTTGGCCAGGATTTTGGAAAGAAAAAGCTCCCACGGTTTTTTTGGCCAGGGAGATCTCTGTTTTTTTGGCGCGGGATTATGGAAAGAAAAGGCTCCCACGGTTTTTTGGCCGGAGATTCTCGGTTTTTTTGGCCGGCATTTGGGCAAGAAAAAGCTCCACGGTTTTTTGGCCGGGGAGATCCTCGGTTTTTTGGCCGGGATTTGAAAAGGAAAAGGCTCCAACGGTTTTTGGCCGGAGAGATCCTCGGTTTTTTGGCCGGGAGATCCCTCGGTTTTTTTTGCGCCGGATTTGGAAAGAAAAAGCTCCAACAGTTTTTTTGGCCGGGAGATCCTCGGTTTTTCGGCAGGATTTTGCGAAAGAAAAAGCCCACGGTTTTATGGCCGGGAGATCCTCGGTTTTTTGGCGTGGATTCTGGAAAGGAAAAAAGCTCCCACCGTTTTTTGCTGGGAGATCTCGGTTTTTGGGCGGGATTTGGAAAGAAAAAGCTCCCATGGTTTTATTGGCCGGGAGATCCTCTGGTTTTTGGCCGCAATTTGCGAAAGAAAAAATCTCCACGTTTTTTGGCCGAGAGATCCTCCGGTTTTTTGGCCGGATTTGGAAACGAAAAAGCTCCACGGTTTTTGGCCGGGAGATCCTCGTTTTTTGGCCGGGTGATTGAAAAGAAAAGGCTCCACGATTTTTCGGCCCGGAGATCCTCGGTTTTTTTGGCCGGTTTGGAAAGAAAATACATCTCCACGGTTTTTTTGGTCGGGTGATCCTCGGTTTTTTTGGCGGGGATTTGCGAAAGAAAAAGCTCCACGCATTTTTTGGCCGGAATCTTGAGAAAGAAAAGGCTCCACGGTTTTTTGCCCGGAGAAAGATTTCTCAGTTTTTTGGCCGGGATTTGGAAGGAAACAAGCTCCACGGTTTTTTGGCCGGGAGATCGCACGGTTTTTTGGCCGGATTTGAAAAGAAAAGGCTCCACGGTTTTTTTGCCGGGAGATCCTCGATTTTTTTGCGCCGGGCATGTTGGAAAAAAAAGCTCCAACAGTTTTGGCCGAGATCCCGGTTTTTTGGCCGGATTCGAAAAAAAAGCTCCACGGTTTTTTTGGCCGGGAGATCCTCGGTTTTTTTGGCCGGGATTTGGAAAGAAAAAGCTCCACGGTTTTTTGCCGGGAGATCCTCGGTTTTTTGGCGGGATTTCTGAAAAGAAAAGCTCCACGGATTTTTTTGGCCGCGGAGATCCTCGGTTTTTTTGGCGGGATTTGGAACGAAAAAGGCTTCTCTTGTTTTTTATCAGGGAATCCTCGGTTTTTTGGCCGGGATTTTGGGAAAGAATAAAGCTCCACGAGTTTTTTGGCCGGCGAGAATCCCCTTCCGCTTTTTGGGCCGGATTTGAAAAGAAAGGGCTCCACGATTTTTGGCCGGGAGATCCTCCGGTTTTTTGGTCCGGGAGTTTGGAAAGAAAAAGCTTCACGGTTTTTTGGCCGGGAGATCCTCGGTTTTTTGGCCGGGCTGATTTGAAAAGAAAAGGCTCCACGGTCTTTTTTGGCCGGAGAGCTCCTCGGTTTTTTGGCGCGGCGATTTGGAAAGAAAAAGCTCCACGGGTTTTTTTCGCCGGGAGATCTCTCGGTTTTTGGTCGGGGATTTTGGAAAGAAAAAGCTCCACGGTTTTTTTGGCCGGGAGATCCTCGGTTTTTGGCCGGAAATATTAAGGCAAGGGGATCCTATGCTACCATGATTTTGTTTTTCTTTTGGGATTTTCATTTTTATTTCCTTTCTTCTTTCTTCTTCTTTTGTTTTTCCTGCTTTTTATGTTTTTCCTTTTATTTAGCAAAACACATGAAAGAACTCGGGGAGAGCGAAACTTCCTCTTTTTGTCGTTTTCCTGCTGCAAAGCTGTGTTCAGCGCTTGCGCATTTCATTTCCTTTTTGGACTGCACCTGCTTCTTGCCACGGTTACCCTTGAATTAAACCTGTTTTTCAAAAAAGAACAATTTGTTAGTTTGAAACGGGTGGTTGGTGTTTGTGGCCTTAGATCATCCTAATTGGCTTGATCCCTGGCTCCATTCTGTGAAACTTTGCTGCTTTTTGCCTATGAGGCGTGAATTTCTTTCAAACCGACCGGTTCAGCCTTTCCAGGATTTCATTATCGAATCGCCCGTGTGGGCTCTGACCTTCGTCAACTTTATTTTGCCTTGCTTTGATTTTCTTTCTCTTTCCAATATTTTTGCTTCAAAAAGCTATCAATACTATGTGTCAGTCGAGATTGGCCTGACCGCACCTCGCTGAGGCTGGGTACTTTCTCGACTCTGACCAGCGCGAAGCCCTTGTCGAAAACCGGTCCTGCCACCTTTTTCTTATGTACTAGTTACGGAATCAGAGATAAACCGAAAGGGCATTCAAAGAAAAAGTAATGCAAAAGGCAAGCATATGATTTTAAGAGAAGCGTCCCCTTTCGGGGGAAAAGGAGGACTTATCTGGGGTGCCATGCTGGCTTCAAGATGAACATGGACATGCTTTATTGTGGCTGGACGCCCTGACCCACACAAACTTTCAGCTTCTCGTGAACCCATTGATCCGTACTTTCAAAACTCAGGGAACTATGCACAGACTCTTGATTACGGAGATGCTCTTTTTTGGCGGCGCAGCAGACCTCCGCTGATGGGTCTATGTAATCGCAACCTGCAGCATGCTTTTTCACCATACAGCTCGCGGAGTGGCGAATGAACATCCTCATGTTGCTCTTCTCACCACCGCCCGATAGTGCTTCTTTGCGATTTCACCCAAGCGGACTCTTTCATTTTAATTTCTCTTCTCACCCGTCGCTGTATGGTGCCCGAAGGTTTTCACCCGATAAGACACTCTCTCTCAATTTTTATCTCTCAATTTGGACATATACCAGCTTCCATTATGTGCTTTTCAATTCCCACGCCTTTGCCAATTGATCAGAAGGACTTGGACAAGGTTTTGGAGGTAAAAAGAATTCTGGACGGAAGTACAACTTTGGAACCATTTCGGCGGATTCATGGCCGAACCATTATATCATCTGCCCCAGTGTCATTTTTCGGGGAAATCAGGATTTTTGTTTTGGTGTGACTGAACCCCAGAGAGAGGCTGCCTACGTACCCTTTCGGGATCAAGTCAAACATAGTTCAAGGAAAACATTTTGTTTTTTGTTTTTTTTTTGAATGCATATTCTCTTTTTCTTCTTTTTTTTCTCAAATAATACTTCCGGGTTCCAAAGAGGTGATGCAAAGAAGAGTAACCGGCTCAAAGGGTTTTACAAAGGATTGATAGTGTTTGGTAGCGGGAAGGAAAGCCTTCGTCATCTCAATTGCACAAAAGCCATCGCCGGCATGAGGATTAACGTCAGTACCTTTTTACTGCATCTGCATTGACTGCCTGTCTCAGGAATCATTCCCTTCGATGTCTCCCAGATACAGTGCTCCTCTTGGCAATATTTTTCGGATTGATGTATGGACCTTTCCAATTAGGGGCAAACTTCCCTTTTGCTTCCTTGATGATGAGGGAGAATGCGTCTGAGTACCAGCTGTCCCACTTCAAAATTCCTGGACGCACTTCTTATTATAGGCACGGGCCATTCTTTGTTGGTACAGCTGTCCGGACAAACTGCGGCCATCCGTTTTTCATCAATTAATGACAATTGCTCTAGTCGGGTTTTTAACCCATTCACTCGTCCTCAATCTCCGCCTCAACGATTATCCGGAGTGAAGGAATTTCCACCTTCTACAGGTATGGACTGCTTCCAGTACCGTAAACTAACAAGTACGGTGTTGCTCCAATTGATGTACGTATCTAGTGGTACGATATCCAAGTAATGCGAAGGGTAACTTTTCATTGCCATTGCCCGGGAGCTTTGAATCATCTTTCTCAAAATCTTTCTGATGTTCTTATTTGCATGCCTCGACAGCACCATTGGCTTTGGCCGATAGGGGAGTCGAGTTTCTATGCGTATCTTGAATTGTTCACATACCTTCTCCATCAGGCGACTGTTTCAAGTTAGCTGCCATTGTTCGGTAGTAATACTTGCAGGAATGCCAAAGCGGCAAAATGAGATTGGAGTGCCACAAAGTCTACCACAGCTTTTCTTGGTGACTGACTTGAGAGTGATGGCCTCAACCCATCTTTGTGAAATAGTCAATTGCTCCAGTATGAACATATTGCCCATTCAAAGCTTTCGGCTCGATCGCCAATGAATCCCATGCCCCAAGCAACAAAGCGCCAAGGTGCTGACATCGGATGGAAGTTCTGTCGGCGAGGTGCATTGAATCAACATCGCCGTGCACCTGACATTGATGACACTTCCGAACAAAACCGAAACAGTCCTTCTCCATGGTTATCCAGTAATACCCGCGCTCGCAAAATTTCTCTTTGCCAACACAATAACCATTTATATGAGGTCCCAACATGACTCCTGCGTGCACTTCATGCATATTCTTCCCAGCTTCTGCCCTGGCGTCAACAACATCTTAGCAAGTTGAGGTCCGGGTTCTTTTTATACAAAACACTCACCACTTAAAGAAAGAAACCATTCGCATGTGTCTAAGGTTCTTTCTGATCTCGTGGCTGCTCAGGGTTTCGTTTTTTGTTTTTATTTTTTTTTTTTTTTCTGTATTTTCAAAATCTCTTGATTCTCATGATTACCAGGCTGCATCCACGAGGTTTCCACCTCAACCGCATATACTATACCGGCTTTTCTTTGATTTGAATCCTCTAAAGGTCAATCCAGGGGCTGCTGGACACGGTCGTTCGCCTGGCGTAGGCAGCATTGAAGCTAGAGTGGCCAAGTGCTCGCTGTTTCATTTATAGACACCGAGGGATGTACCTGAATTCTATCGGACTTGAACGCGTTTGTGAGATATCTTCACAGCTGTCGATATAAGTTGATTGAAGTGAGCTTAACACTCGAGTTCCCATTCTCCTTGGCTTGTCGATAATTCAGTCAGAGTCCCCCATGGATTAATAAATTCTTCACATTTTTGGTCAATTGCCGCAATGTTCATGCCCATTTGATGCAGGCTTCATACTCAGCTGTGATTTGTTTGTGCATAAAGCAAATATGGAGCCTGGCTTGTAGCGGTAGTGCTGAACCAATGGTGATATCAAGATTGCCCCAATACCTACACCTCTCGCATTTACTGCTCCATCAAAGAACATTTTCCAATGCACGTAGCTGTCCTCAGCAATGGCTTCACCGATTTTTACTTCGCTCTCATCCGGGAAATAGGGTCTTAACGGTTTATATCCTTCCTCGACCGGTTTTCAGCCCAAAATGATCCCCAAGGCTGGGCTTTCACTGTCCGTGCGAGTACATAGACATAGCGTACAGAGTGTCAAATTACAGTGAGCAAGATTTGCCATTTGCCAACCTCCCAGTCTGCAATCGGTTTCTGAAGTATGTATTTCAAAGGATTCCCACTTGTGTATTACGATAGGCTGGTATGGGTCTTGAAGTTAATGTCTGCAGCTTTTGGGCAACCATCGTCAGAGCACAGCATGTTTCTTTCCGCACACAAGGTGTATTTGACTCTCGTAGCGCGGTAAACTTCTTGCTTCAGATATAGTAAACATTGCCTGCTCTTTCTTCCAGTCTTGTCATCTGCATGAGGACATAGGCAAAAGGATTTTCCAACACTGTCAGATCAAGAAGAGAGGTCGCCCCTGGCTCCCACGGATTGGGACCGAATGACTGGAGGATTTGACAGATAACCCCCTTCTGTTTTTATCGAAAGGCCTCTTGACATTCTCTGGCTGCGTCCACTTGCATAGCCGCATCTTTCTTCAACAACTGAATATTGGGCTCACAGGTGGTAGTTAATTGAGCGTATGAAACCGAACTGATATAGTTTAACCTGCCTCAGTAAGTCTCATACACATCCTTTCTTAGTTCTTGGAGGTTAGGTTAAATCTCGAATGGCCTTTATCTTTGTTGATCTCACTCAATACCTCTCCTGTGACTATGTAAACCCGAGCTGTCTGTGGGACTCCGAAAGCACATTTATGCTGGATTCAACTTCAGATCATACTTGTGCGCAACCGTTCAAAGAACTTTTCTTCAAATCTCGAACGTGAATCACTTCTGAGTTCGTGACTTACGATTTACATCATCCACATACACCTCTAATTTCTCTTGACTGCTTCATATCGTGGCAAATGTGGGTCTATGGCCTCAATAAGTTGTTCCCAGATCATTCAGCCCAAACGGCATGTACCGATAACAGACTAGGTCCCACGATGGTGTAGTGAAAGCTGTCTTTCGGACTCCTCTTCATTCCATCACACTTGGTAATATCCTGCTGTACTAATCCCGCAATAAGACTGTATTTCATTGTTTGGCGCAGTATATCAACAAGGATGTGAATGTTAGGTAACGGGAGTTTACTTTGGGACTTGCCCTGTTCAATCTCGGTAATCCACACACACCGGGATTTTCTCCCGTTTTCTTATTGGTACTGGAACCACAGTTGGCCATACCAACGTGGTATATCGTACACTTCGATTAACCCCGCCTCCAACTGTTTGTGACTTTCCCTTTGATCTTATGCACTGATATCACAGTTTTTGAACTTCCTTTGCTTTTGCTCGTACTGGAGGACAATCGGGTGTACGTTGGCAATTTGTTGCACCTAGGTCCATACTTAGTCCCTGGCATGCGTCATCGACCAGCAAACACATCTATTTAATTCGAACAGGAGCCTGGAGTTATTGCATCTCGACGAGTGTGTTGATTGATGTTGAATGGCTTATGTTTGGTTTCCCTTATTTTCTTCGGCCGTTCCCAATTAACCGTTCAGTTGTCATTCAGTTTTTGCGCTTACGGTTTGTACTGTCTCCAATTGTTTCCAAATTCGTCGGTTTATCTCCTAAAGCCTCTTTCTTCGTGCATATTCCGGATGTCTTGATTCATTATTTGCAACATTAAACAGCGTGTGAGTCCGGGCAGGAAGTCCGCAAGCCGAATGTCAATGGTTATTTAAAGCCGTCGTGTATTATAGACCTGAACAGAAAAGATGAAAAATGGAAAAATAACCAAAATTCTAGAAGGAAAAGAAAGATGGACGCATGAAATAATTGATTTCATTTCTTGAAATTTGGATAAACTAACAGGGTTTACTATGTCAGAATTTAAAAGACACGAAACAAAAGAAACACCTCGAGCTACACCCCTAAATACTCGAGATGCGAAAAAGGTGGCAGGGCTATGTCTACGGGACTGCCCGCCTATATCGGGATGGCGTGCCTTCCAGTTTGGGAGTTTAGCACTGGTCCCATATGAGAGCACGTTTCGCGGTTGCTAGCCTTCTCCTGGCTGAAAACGCATTGTTGGTTTCAATAAGCAGCTTTGTCGTCATATGCTCCAACAATATCTTCGATTTCCTCACTGTGACCAACTCATCATTCCCCTTTTTGCCCTATACTTGGTCTTGACAAAGTATCGTAGAGAAATATGGCAATGGCTGTGGCATGAACCCATTCCTTCTTTTCTTTCTTTCCTCGTCGCCATTCTCATCAATCTGGGGGTAGGGTGGAAGCCTACTCCGAAGAACTTTTTGCTGCGGGTAGCGTTACTGGTCAATATTTCCTTGTAAGGCTTTTCCCAACGCCTTTTCCTGGCCCTGAAAATGCCGTGGTCTAATCATTTTTGGCCACTATGTATATGAAGCGGTTAGAACCAGTGAAAGGCTGAGGACCAAGGATTTCCTTCCTCGTGTTGATGCTGCTACCCAAATCTCAACAGGCTTGATAACAATATGCTCACTTCCTTCCCTTGCCTCCAAACATGGGATTAGATGGATCACTGATAGATTAGATTGCTCTCTTCCCCGTGGACCAACAGAGTTTCCCTGATCGTTCGATACTTCGGAAATTTTACCATTGGGTGGAGAGTGGACAAGGGCCACAGCTCCCTGCACTGCATGGATCGCAGGGCCTCCCTAGGAAGGAAGTTGTAATAGATGTATCCATTGTCCAGACACCGTGAAGGTCGACCGGAAGTGCCTACCGGACCTATGGTCCCAATATCAAGGTCAATTTTCACCGATGGTATCCCTCTTAATACGCATCATACAGGCCCCCTACAAACCAAAACAATTATTCGGAAGAATCTTTTTTTGTCCCGATTGTCCCAGTCCTCTGCAATGTGGAGAGTGGCAGCATGCCAAACCCGATCCTCCATTCTGCACCATGACTCGTTTTGACATATTAACCCTCAACTTGACGGTCAGAATGCAAGGTTTCTGTTGTGAGGCTGCGCTTCAGGAGCAAGTCATTCTTACTAAAAGCTAGCGTTGGGCTTGTATGGCGAAGAACCGTTCTCTACATCCTTTCGGAGCTGCCGACACTGAAGTTGTCAATTGGGCACGTATTGCTCATTCAAAGTTTTCATCAGATCATCTGATGTTCGGAGATTTTCGTCACTAATGAGAGCAGGGACACTGCTTCAAGGTAATTCCTTAATTGAGTCCACTTGTTCTCATAAATCAGGCCATCGTTCATTTTTCCCTGGAAGCAAGGCTTCCGCTTCCTCAGCCTCACTGGGCCTCTTGGACGGAAAAACGCTTCGAGCGGCATTGTTCACTTCTGCACATTTCCATAATACTTTCTCAACAGAGTTCTTCCCTGAGTTTCCCCGAAATTTCTTTGCCTTGTATTGTGACCATGTTTGCTGGTAGCTGCTCCACTGGACCGGGGCAGAGGGGTTCTGTGATTGGCTTCTGTGGTACGCGTCCAATTAACCACTTGGCTCACTCAGCCCGAGGCGCGTTTAATTGTCCCCCGTACCACATGAAGGCTCCTTTCGCGTAGATTGGTGTTTTCCCGCAGTTTACCTCAGCTTTCCTTGGGAATATAGTGACAACAATGGTGTTTTCCTGGCGTCCTCTGCGGGAACATTAGATGAATTCCATTCTTAGGAGAGTGCATTTCTACTTTTTGTCTCAGGTGTTTCTTTCAGTCTCAATTTTGACAGTTTTACTTCTTCGGTTCTCGCTCTTTTCCTTGCTTCGGGGGTTACCTTTGGGCTTCTTTTCTGCATTCCGATAAAACAACCAGTAGAAAATTTATGGCTGTACCAGAACCGGAATCAAACTCCTATCTTCAACAAATCATAACGGGGATTACCGGCCCAGTTGTTGTGAGCGGGGCAACGGTTATTAGTCACATTCGGGGCTTCTTCATCCCTCAACACTATTTCTTCCCTTCGTTCATCAAATCTTTTCCACAGCCTTCTTACAATAGTCCATTAGTTGTCAGTGACGTATGCCATGTCAGCTCCTGAATGGTAAGCACAATGACCCTCTTGATAAGCCGAAGATTCTTGGGTTCTGCCTGTTTGGGGATAGGCTGCAGGCAAATTCAATCTGGGACGTTTCGGGAACAACTGGAATAGGAGGTCACCGAGATTCGGCGTAAAATTTGGTCCTCCTGGCCAGTTTTCTCGAGACGAAAGTTAGTTCCTCGGTGGTCGGGAATTAGTATTCGGGCTTCTGGCTGTAAGGGAGGTTGATTTTCTATTGGAATGGAGGTGGTTTTTGTTGGGCTTTTAGACTTCGGTGGTGCGGCCGTCGGCCTGAAAGGTTTGTGCCATCTCATGCCGCATAAGGTGTCAGGAGCATAGGCCTATCACCAGCTCATGAGTGGTAGTGAGTTTGAGGGCGTTCTTTTCAGAGAACACCGGTCTAGGAGCCCGAATGCTTCTTCTCTGCGAATGCCGCTATCACTGTTTCTTCTTTCTTTTTGCCTTTGGCCATTCCTCCAGACCCGGCCTTGGATGGCTTGGGGGTGGCTCTTAATGGCTGACTTGGTCAAGATTCTACCGTTTTAGCCCATTCTCTGACAATCTCTCCGATTTTTATTGCCTCTGGCGTAAGGTTTGCCCATTGGCGCACTCATATTCTGAAAATAGTCTGTTCCTGGGCTTGGGAGGAAAACAGGTGAAACCAATCTCGTACCTCATCATTGGAGTTTCAGCTCTCGACGCCTGCTCACGCCCTTAATTGTGCATATTCACTGGAAGCTTTCTTGAAGGCTTGTCTTCTTAAGATGTTGCCAACGAGTTTCCTTTCCGCCGCGATGTCTATGTTGACTGAAATTGTTCGAACAGAAGTCCTCGGGCCAGATCCAGTCCCAAAAGTTGGCAACGGAGGACCATTCTTGATTATGTAAGCCATTCCTGGAAGCGCTACTAACCAAGGCTTTCTCCAAAGATATGCCATCAGACAGCTCTTCTTTCCACACGGCTCCCACGTAACGTGTATTCGCAATACTTTTTTCTTGTGACGCAACTGGGTCACGTGTCCGGTGCATACTTCCCAAGTTTTGGTGTTTGAAACCATGACGGCAAGTGTACATTGAGGGACCATACAATAGAATCCGTGTATGAGACACTCTTTGCCCGCTTCAAGGTCTGCATGTTTTTCAAGCTCTGCTCGCGGCTTCTCATTCTCGCTCGCCATTTTCAGTCCTGGCGTTTGGGTCTTGGGGGTTTTGTCCTGCCTTGGTGTTACAGACTCGTGTATGGGGGTGGCTGAGAGTAATAATATTGCTTGGGAATATTGAGGAGATCTACAACGGAAAGACAGGGTTTTGGAAGGTGATCATGCTGAGGGATCAATAGGCAAGGCCCTTGCAGTGAAGGTTGGTTGTAGCAGGACAGGTGGAGGTAGTGAAGATTGTTAGGAGCTGCGTCCCGCTGGAAACACCATGGGGGGCGGCACACCTCAGAGAAGGCGTTCCGACGAAATGAGCGGTCATCGGTAGGTTGTCCAAAAGGGGTATTGAGGGTGACTCGGTATGGGATCATTAGTAGCATCTCACCAGCTCTAGGGAACTAATCTCTGGAAATGCCGGGAATATTGCTTGGAGGTTTCCTTTCCATTGTTCCCCTAAGGCATCTCCACATTTTCCATCAGGTCGCAGGCCCAAGCTCCGATTTTCTTCAGCTGTAAAAGATTCAAAGGCCGGGAAACCCCAGAGATGGGGCTTATCTTCCGAAGAGATGGGGACTTGCGGGCAAAGGTCAGTTTCTGTAGACTATTTTCCACACCTTCCTTTCTGGATCTGGTCGAAGATTGATGGCGACTGCCAGCTTTACACAACCAACGCACTGTTTTCAAAAGCTGGACTGGGATTGCCCCATGCACCACATGGTTTAGTTGCACGCATAACGTAACAGATTGTCAATCTGCAACATGGGGTGTGATGCAGGCTATACATGTTTAAACTGAATGTCTACATGTTTGCCCGGTTGGCAATGGCGGTCATTCCCGGCTTTTTACTTTTTCTATTTTCTCTTCTTTTGACTTCTACTCTTTGTTTTTCCTTGCCTTTCTTCTGTCTCTTTTTGTGTTTTTTTCTCTCTTGTTATTTCTATTCCTTTCTTTTCTCTTTTAGGGTAGGTCGTCCTATGGAGATTGCTACGGTTATCATGACCCCGTCACTGATATCAGACCCAATTGCGTAGTTCTTGGCAAATAAATGCAATACCATAATGCAAGAAAATTAGAAGAAACATGTTGTTTGGGAATTTTCAAATTTTTCATTATCTACAAATGCAATTACAAAGGCCTTGACTGCCTAGTTTGTGTTTCTTTTCTGGAAATTAGACAAGTACAAAAACCAGACGCGAACAACATACAGACCTCCGATTTTTTAAAGAGTACATCAAGCTTCAAATCCTGGGCCCGCGGGGCATGCACTCGGCTATTCGCGCGGGCCTGCCGTGCAAAAACTTTTGGCTATACTGATCTAGATCGGTTCATAACCTGGCGAACAAAATATCACACGGAGGCATAAGAGAATTGTGGTACAGAACCATCCCCACCGTTTCACTCGGCCTGACACTTTTCAAACCTCGACAAGTATCGTGGCAATGTTTGTCTGATCTCCCCTGATTTTGGACTCTTTCTCTTGGAGGTAGCCAGCTTATCTGTTGGAGTTGCCGAGCCTCTAGTACCTGAGAATTCCCTGGAAGTTGAATGATACCTGTAAACAATTTTACTTCCTTCTCGCCATATCGGCGATTAATCAATAGCACTGCTTCCTCATCGGCCCTGTAACTCTTTCTACCGAACATGGTCTGCCTTTTTTTTTTCAAGAGTGTTTCATTTTTTCTTTTCATGTTTGGCGATGGTGTCCTCATAGTTTTCTTCTATTT
>NW_017670355.1:36155-38908 GCF_001879085.1 Nicotiana attenuata
ATGTGACTCCAATCCAAATCTCAACGAAGTCGAAATGTGTTAACAATCACGGGTGCACTGGTGCGACGTGGTTCGAGACGCATTTTCACGACGTTGCAATTCTTGTTAAAAGACATAAAATAAAAGCGGTTTAAAATAAAGGCACATAGGTTAGAATATGTTTTAAAATCAGATATCTAGCCAAATATGACAGTTGAGCGACCGTGCTAGAACCACGGAACCCGGAAATGTCTAACACCTTCTCCCGGGTTAACAGAATTCCTTACTCGGAGTTCTGGTTCGCGGACCGGTAACAGAGTCATAATTTCCTCGGATCGGGATTCAAACGGTGACTTGGGACACCATTAATCTCCCAAGTGGCGACTCTGAATATTAATAACAAATCCCGTTCCGACTGTCCTTTAATTGGAAAAACTCCTTTGCACCCTCACAGGTGTAGGTAAAAAGGAGGTGTGACAAGACCCACGTAGTTCGGTCAGATTTGCCAAAATCTAAACTATTTTGAACAACAATTTTCTTACTATGTTTTCTTGTTTTTTCTTGCAAAAATTTTTCTCTTTTCCATTTTTCATTTTTCAAAAATCCGACAGCATTTCGGTACTATTTGGGCATTGGTTTTTCTCAAATGGTCACCCTCACTTAGTCTTAACACTGCTTATTTCTCTCAATTTTCACTCATTTAGTCAAGCCGATCAACATGCAAAGCCGAGCAAATAAATGCGCAAGTAGCACGTAGGATGCATCAGGATGGTCAATTCATTTTAGGTCACCTGTCCTAGACGGACCCAACCCCTGTGTTGAGTCCCCTAAGTTAAATGCACATGATGCAAACAAACGTCCTACAAGGGATCCGGCATGAGGTCGAGTTATTCTAGGTTCAAAACCTGGGTATCTGTTCTAGACTGTGTACCCGAGCGAACAACTCGAGTCGAGGAGGGGGCTACGTACCGGGGACCCGCAAGATCGTCCGGCTTAGTAACTTGTCCGAGCCTCTTTCTTATTTTAGGGTATGACACTAACAGAATAGGGAGTCTCAACCAGTAAGCACATCCCCGGAGGTGAGAAGAGAAGGATTTCGGCACAGTTTATATACAGTTCAGATAATATCCAAAGCGGTAAAGCATTTAGCACATATAGCATGGAACATGTAGAAAAATCAGATAAAGCCAAATATAACAATTATACTAAGCTCGAATTCTTGAACCCTGAATCGAAATTCTGGGTTCGAGTCCCCAACAGAGTTGCCAGAGCTGTCACACCTCCTTTTTACACACCTACCCCGAAGGATAATGTATAAGGGAGTTTTTCCATTTAAAGTGACATTATTCGAAATGGGATTATTTATTTATTTTTAGAGTCGCCACTTGGGATTGGATTGGCTTTTGGTGTCCCAAGTCACCGGTTTAACTTGAATCCCAAATCGAGGAAAATTTCGACTTCCCAGTTGGAGTCTGCGAACCAGAAATTCTGAATAAGAAATTCTGTTTACCCGAGGGAAGGTGTTAGGCACCCCCGGATCCCGTGGTTCTATCACGGTCGCTTAAATTATTATAATTGGTTAAAAATCTGATTTTAATACATGTTTTAACTTATGTGCCTTTTATTAGCAAACCACTTTTATTTTTATTTTTAATAAGAATTGCAACGTCGTGAAAATGCGTCTCGAACCACGTCGCACCAGTGCACCCGTGATTGTCAACACATTTCAACTTCGTTGGAATTTGGATTTGGGTCACATAAATGCGCACCCGTATTTAAGAAGGTAAAATTATTAAAAGCGCTCCTAAAAGTGGCTAGCGTCTTATTAACTTTGCGGGAAGCCATGAAAAATTCGCTAAATGGCATGCCCCGAATTTCTAAAATATTTTTACTAAAACATTTAATGAGGGCCCCGCAATTTGTATATTTCTGTTTTGCGAGGCTCGTCTCACTGTTATTTAAAGGCCAATCCTAAAGTGACCTATGATTTTCTATTTATTTTGTTTCTAAAGGGACCTAATTAGTTAGTCAAGGGATCCGGGTCCTCAAACTCAAGTCCACATTTGAACAAGAGGATAACCTCCTAGTTCAAACGTGCTACTTAGCTTGGAAGGCCCAAAGACTAATATTATCTATTATAGCCCGCCTCCATTCTAATTAGTGGGCTTAAATGACTAACACTAAATATAAAAAAAAGTTAGGGGGCTTACATGGGAAAGGATCAATTGTTTTATTCAAGGGGCTAGGCCCAGCATGAATGAGTCAGCAAACCAACGGCCTGGATCCCATTTGAAAGGGACCGTCAGGCTTGGGTTCAAGATTAGGCCCAGACTCAGGCCAAGACACTGGTTATAATTGGCCCAGCGCTGGGCCCTATGTTTGTGTTCCGACGGATCCACACTTAAAGCAGGCTAAGACTAAAACAAATTGAAACTAGCACACGAACATATGATTAAAAAAAAACTGAATAATGATACAAATTGACTAACTAAAATCAATCTCATTTTTAAACACGCCTAGGTCCAAGAGTGAGCCCAAATCAACATTGACTTTAAATTGGACCTCACAACACTGATCAATTTTGCAACAACTGAACAGTTTAATTTCGCTAACATCAGACACTTGCTCATCTTAAAATTTCAAGTTTCATATTCATATTCAGATCATGTTTAAGCTAACGAGTTACCACTCTCACTTCTGAAATTTAACAACAAACTAAAGTGATTAACATTTCCAAACCAAAGGAGACGCCTGTTCTAACATTAATGCGAGCA
>NW_017670355.1:45359-52202 GCF_001879085.1 Nicotiana attenuata
CAATATTTTCCGGATGATGTATGGACCCTTCCAATTAGGAGCGAATTTTCCTTTTGCTTCCTGGTGATGAGGGAGAATGCGTCTTAACACGAGTTGTCCCACTTCAAAATTCCTGGGAGGCACCTTCTTGTTGTAAGCGCGGGCCATTCTTTGTTGGTACAACTGCCCGGATGTGCCCTGAGTACAGCACACTCTTTTGTTGTAATGTATGGACCTTTCCAAACCGCGAACCAATTTTCCTTCAATTGTTCCAATTCTTTGTTTTATTTCCTCAAGGTCACCTTCTTTGCATTTCGACTTTTGATTCATGATTTCGAAATCTGACAGCGTTTTGGGGTCTAGGCATGAAGTCCGCAAGCATGTCATGTTATTTAAAGCTGCATTATTAAAACTAAAGAAAAGAAAATGAAGGAGAAAAATAGCAAAATCAGAAAGAAAAATGAACGAAGAAGTTTTGATTTCATTTTTTTTGGAATTTTGAAGATAACAGTGTTCACATTCGGGAATTTAAAGACAAGAAAACTACAGGATACATCCGAGTTACACCCTGGAATAACTCGGGATGCAGAAAAAGTGCCAGGGCTAGTTTACTGGGACTCCCGCCTGATCAGGAATGGCGTAGCCTTCCATTCTGGAGTTTAGCATCTGGTCCCATGTAGAGCACCTCAGCGGCGCTAGTACCTTCCCCCGGCTGAACCATGTGGGTGCCCTCCTCTACATTTGAATATTTCTCAACAGGGAGGTTTTCTAGCAGCTCTCCCAAGATTCCTTTTCCCTTGTATGTGACCCCGTCTGCTGATAATTCCATGGTACCACAGTAGGGTTGGTTATCGGCTTCTGTGGTACGCGTCCAATAACCACTGGCTCATTCAGCCGAGACGACTTAATTGTCCCCCGTACCACATAGGCCTGCTTGGGTAGGTACATTTGTGTTCCTTGTTTCAAATCAGCTTTCTTTTCTGGTTCTGTCTCAGTGATTTTGCTCTTCTCTTGCTTTGGGTCCACCTCGGGCTTTCTTTCTGCATCGGCAATAGCAATTATAGCTTTTAAGGCTGGATCGAATTCTCTGTCCTCGCAGATCATCCGGATTACTGGCCCGTTGTTGTGAGCGGGCAGCGGATTATTGGTCACATTTGGGACATCCTCATCCCTCAACACAATTTTCCCTTGCTCTATTAAGTTCTCCACCGCTTGTTTCAAAGTCCAACAGTCATTTGTATGATGGCCCTCTGCCCCTGAATGGTATGCACACCTGACACCAGCTTTTTAGGCAGGCGATGCCGGGTTTTGTCTGTTCTGAGGAACCGGCTGCAGTAGACCTATTTGGACTAGTTTCGGGAATAGACTGGAGTAAGATTCACCAATTGGGGTAAACTTTGGTCTCCTGGGTGGTTCCCGAGGATGGAAGTTATTTTGTGGAGGATGGGGGTTATAGTGGTTTTGGTGAGGAGGCTGATTTCTTTGAAATGGAGCTTGGTTTCTATTGGCATGTGGCTGCGGCCGAGCAAAAGGTTGAGCATTCATGACCGCATACGGTTGAGGAGCATAAGCCATGTCATGATGAGGGTAGTAATGTTGAGGGGTTCTTTCGGAAAACACAGGTCTAGGAGCACGGTATCTTCTTGCCCCTGATGCTGCCATAACTGTTTCTTCTTTCTTATTACCTTTGGCCATTCCTCCAGACCCGCCTTGGATGGCTTGGGAGGTTGCCCTAATGGCCGATTGACTCAAAATTCTTCCTGTCTTCAAACCATTTTCTACCATTTCCCCAATCTTAATCGCCTCTGCAAAAGGTTTGCCCATGGCCGACATCATGTTCTGGAAATAATCCGCTTCCTGGGCCTGAAGAAATACGGTGACCATTTCCACTTCATCCATTGGAGGTTTCACCCTCGACGCTTGCTCACGCCACTTAATGGCATATTCCCTAAAACTTTCTGAGGGCTTCTTCTTCAAATTCGCCAAAGAGTTCCTGTCCGGCGCAATGTCGATGTTGTATTGAAACTGTCTCACAAAATCCCTGGCTAGATCGTCCCAAATGTGCCATCGTGAGACATCCTGGTCCATATACCATTCTGAGGCAATGCCTACTAAGCTTTCTCCAAAGTAAGCCATCAATAACTCTTCTTTTCCGCCGGCCCCGCGCAGCTGGTTGCAATATTTTTTGAGGTGGGCAATAGGATCGCCATGCCCGTCATACTTTTCGAACTTTGGCGTTTTGAATCCCATGGGCGGGTGCACGTGAGGGAACATGCACAAATCAGTATAAGAAACACTTTCTGCCCGCTTAATCCTTGCATATTTTTCAAGCTCTGCTGAAGGCTCCTCATTCTTTTCGCCATCTCATCTTGTTCAGGAGCTTTGGGAGTTTTATCCTGCCCCAGTGTAAGCTCAAATGGTGGTGGCTGAGAGTAATTATATGTGGGATATTGAGGAGGATCCACTAGAAAGACAGGGTTTTGGAAAGTGAAAGCTGAGGGATTAAAGGCGGGCCTTGGCAGTGAAGGTTGTGTTGTAGCAGAGCATGGTGGAGCAGTGAAGATGTTAAGAGCTACTCCTGCCGGGAACACCTGGGGGCGGACCTCAGAAGGTGTTCCGACGAAGTGAGCGGTCATGGTAGGTTGTCCCAAAGGAGTATGAGGGTGGCTGATGGGGATATTGGAGGTACCCTCGGATCTAGGGAATAGTTCAGGAAATCCAGGGATGGCGCTTGGAGGCTCTCTTCCATTAGTCCAGGCGTCCCACATTCCATGAGTCGGAGACGTAGTATCCGGTTCTCTTCAGCTGTGCCAGACTCAGATGCCGGGATCCCCGAGATGGGGCTGTCCTCAGAGATAGGAGCTGCGGGCAAAGTCATTTCTGTAGACATTTCCACACTTCCTTTTGATCTGGTAAAGTATTGGTGCGATGCCAGCTTACCACAACCAACCACCGTTTCTAAAGCTAGGCTGGAATTGACAGCAACACACGGTTAGTTTGAGACAAGGAACAGATAGGTAATCGCACATTGGGGTGTGATGCACCTATACAGTTAAACGGATGTCTACATGTTTGCATTGGTTACATGCGTCATCCCGGCTTTTCTTTTCTATTTTCTCTTCTTTTGATTTCCACTCTTTGTTTTTCTTGCTTTTCTTTCTCTTTTTGTTTTTCTCTCATTTCTCTTTTCCCTCTATTTTTCATTTTCTGCTTTTCCCTTTTCTTTTGCCATAGTTTTTCTCTCGATTCCTTATTTTCTCTTTTTGCGTTTCTTTTCCTCTCTTGTTTTTCCTTCCCTCGTGTTTTCTTCTTCTTTTTTCTTTCTTTTCTCTCTGTTTTTTTTCTTAGGGTTACGGTCGAATCCTATGGAGATTGCCTACGTATCATGACCCCGCATGAATCAGACCAAGCGTAGTTCTTGCAAATAAGCTAACTCTCTTTTTTCGGAATTTTGAAAGAAATGCTTTAAAAGAAAAAAGGGAAATATTTTTGATTTTGATTTTTGATTTTAATTTTCCTTTTTTTATTTTTTGAAAGAAAGAATTCTGAAAAAAAAAACTTACCTTTCCTTTTATTGGAACTTTGGGAANGAAAGGAAAGGAAAATATTTTTGATTTTGATTTTTATTTTTTATTTTTTGAAAGAAAGACTTCTAGAAAAAAAAATTCCTTTTCTTTTTATTGGAACTTTGGGAATTTTAGAGGTAGAAAGAAATATTTTTGTTTGAATTTTCAATTATTTTTTCTTTTTCTAACACGAAAGAAAAATATTTTTTTTCTTTTTGAAAGTTGCCTCTTAATTTTCGGAAGAGGGACTTTTACGAAAATGTTTTGGATTTTTGAGTAAACATATTTTTCGGACTCAATTTTTTTCAAAATTTGTATTTTTTTTAATTTTTTTATTTATGAAAGAAAGACATCTAAGGAGTATTTTAATGATTTATTTAGACCTAAAAAGGAAAAAATGGCTATATTTCTGAAATTTCCTTTATGTAGAAAAAAAAATAAGGACTTGATTTTGCAGATACGGCCTTTCAGCACTTCTGGGAGGAAGATTTTAAGGCTGTGCCCGCAAACCATTCAAAAATGACTCAGGGTGGCTGTTCTTGCAAAAACAGCCTTCCGGCGCCCTTTTGGGGACATTCGGCTTATTTTAGACAAGAATGGCATCACCCGGCCTATTTATGAAAAAAATTAAAATTTTGGTATTTTTGACTACTTTTTGCAAAAGGGGTGGTTGGACCCGATGAGGCTTGCCTACGTATCTCACATCCGGTGAGAATCAAACCGGCGTAGTTCGGGCAGATTGGGAATTGAGCGTACTAACTCTTTTCTCTTTTTTTTGTTTTTTTTTAATAAAACTCGTACAATGGATCTTTAAGGCAAAAGAAAAACATTTTTGGTTTTTTGTTGGAATTTTCTTAAAAAAATGCTTTAAAAGAAGAAAAGAAATTTTTTTTTTTTGGATTTTTGATATTGATTTTATTTTTGAAATTGTATTTGAACTTTGGGAATTTTAAAAGTAAAAAGAAAATATTTTTTGTTTGAGTTTTTCAATTGTTTTATCTTTTTCTAAGGGAAAAATAAATATTTTTGGATTTTGGATGTAACCTCTTAATTTTCAAAAGGGGGACTTCTTTAAGAAAAAAGTTTTGAATTTCTGAGCTTTTATTTATTTATAAAAGTACTTCTAAGGAAAAGCAAAAATATTTTTGGACTTCAAAATTTTTATTGACATTTACAAAAAAAACTTCTAAAAAATAAGAGTATTTTGGATCTTTGTTTCTGATTTTTTTTTGTTGGATTTTCAAAATGAAGGAAACCCGTATTTTTGGATTTTGATTTTCATTGAATTTTCTTGTTATTTCATGAAAAACATTAGAAAGAAGGAAACCATTTTTTTGAGTTTAAAAATAATTTTCTCTTTTTTTTTAATTTTCTAAAGAAAGATTTTAATGGAGGAATTAAAAGAAAATATTTTTTGGATTTTTTTTTTGAAAAGTGGGGCCGGAACCGATGAGGTTTGCCTACGTATCTCACATCCGATGAAAATCAGACCTGTGAGCACGTGATTTTTGCCCTACGTGAATTACTCCTAGAAATTCAAACAAAATGATTTCTTTCATTATGTTACAATTTTGTGGATTTTTGGTGACATTTTAGGTTAATTGACTGCATGTTATCTGCGCACTTTAATTAGTAAAAACACAAAAATACTTGGCATTTGCATTTAGGATTTAATTTCACATTTTAGGATTATTTAGTAGTAAAGTTACTTTAGAAAATTAAAGAAAATAGCAAAAAAAAAATGGTTTTTTTTTTCCAGCACCCCACTCAAAAATGGTTCTGGGCCATTTAATTAAGTTCTGCCCAACCCAAACACGCCCCAGGCCAGCCCAACCCACGTCCCAACCCGGTCCAGTCCCACACCCCACCCAAAACGACGTCGTTCCCTTTCTCTTTAATCTGGTCCGTCGATGTATCTCAATCCAACGGCCACGAACTGAGGAGTTATATGTATATAACTGTCCGAACTCATGCCCCCCCCTCTCAGACCCCCCCTATTCGTCTAAAAGACCAGCCGCCTTTATACCCACCATCCACCACCGCCTGCTGCCCGCCGGAAATCGCCTGCGGCGGCGGCCGGTCACCAAACGCCTCAAAAAACACACCACAGCGCCTCCTCCATCTCCTCATTCCCAATCTGGGATCAGTCTTCCTCAATGCCCTTCCCAACTCCTCGAATCTTCAAAATTACCGTCACCGTCTCCGCCGTGTCCGGCGGCGGTCACCCCAAACCGGTCCAAAATCACACCTCATGCTCCTCTCCTCCTCTCCTCCTCTCCTTTCCACATCCATGTCTATTTTCCCTCAAATATCACTCGAATTCCTCGAATTCCAATTCAAAGTTCCACCCCGAAACCCTAACTTCTCCAAACAGTCCCAGATTAATACCATACACTCCCCTCACCCTCCTCTACCCAAATCCCTAAACCGTTGTCCCCAAATCCAACAGGCACTGATACAATTTCAAATCTAGGGTTGGAGAGGTTTGAACCTCTTCTGGGGTTTTGAAGGTTCGACTTGGCTCAGTTGATGTATTGTGTTTAGTAAAGTCCGAGTCAGTAAGTTCTTCCTTCTTTATTCAATTTTTTTCCGTTTATGGTTGATTCTCTGCTCATGCTTTTGATTTTCTGTAGTTTAATCTTGTATGTGGATTGATTCTGTTCTCGTGATCTTGTGTGAATTAATGTTTGTCTCTACTAGTATCGGGCTAGTCGTTATTGATTAGTTTAGTTAGGCTTCATCCTTGTTTAGCTTTCTATTCGTTTTTAGGATTAATCTTGACTCAATTTTGATTCATATGCTTGATTTCAATTATTTGATCAATAGATGTTACTTTTAATTTGATTTTAACCTAGTTCATTTATCATTAATCCTTAGTTCACTGACCAGCCTAGGTAATGAGTGGAGTCAATGTGAATAATCTAGATTTTTGCTAACCATGGTCAATTATTGACCAATTATCAGGGTTGGAGGTTCAGGTCTGCTTGGTCAGTAATTTCAGGGGATTCAAAGGGTAGTTTAGGCATGGAAAAGGGTAGTTTCATTAAGTTTGGTAATTATTGAAGTAAAGTAAGGGTAGAATAGGAATTGTAATGGGTATAGAACCTTCTAGGATGGACTATAGTACAGATTTCAATAAAATAGGTGTAGTTACTTGTGTAACAAGTCAGAAAATAAAGGGTAAAAATAGAATTAAAATAGGGACTAATGGGTAAAAGGAAAATCTGAAATTGGACCCTAAGTTTGCCTATAAATAGGCATTCACTTGCCTTGTATAACAAGTTGGTGGGAGCTCTAA
>NW_017670355.1:52408-57706 GCF_001879085.1 Nicotiana attenuata
AAAAAATACTATTCCCTGGAACATTTTGGTTCAGTTCGATTTTCAGTAGGTGATCTGGATTTTCTAGCTTAATTCCAATTTGCTGGAGTTTCTTCTGGGATCTGTCGGTCCAGTTGTGGGTGAATTCGAGTCCAGTTGAGTCTAGTGAGGGTATTTGCTATTGCCGTTGGTTTTTACGACTTTCCGGGCTGTGTTTAAGTGTGATTCTGGGTGGAAATTGAATTTGCTGCTGCTTTGGCTCCAGTTACTGCTACTGTTACGCTTTTGTTGCTGTCCTCCTCATTCTCATTGTATTTTTATATCCAGGTACACAATTGAACTCAAATTGATGTAGCTTCGAGCACGAGCATGAAATGAAAATATTCAGCTGATTGTCTGCTGGACGATGCATTTGTAATTAAGTAGATATTAATGATATGTACTGCATAATGAAGTTTGCTTAAATCTATGTTTAAATGAAACTCGGACTGTGTAATTTGTACCTAACGGGACTGTTTTGAACTGTTAATTTGTAGCGATCAGTTATGGAATTAGTATAGTTTGGTACTGGTTTCAATTTAGCACTCTGTTAAACATAGAAAATCAGAATAGGTCCGAATACATAATTGATCGAGAGATCAGCCCGTTTCAATCTCCGTCTCAAAGCTAAAGTGTGCTTTTCAAACAGTTTTTGTATTACAGTAGTTAATATCAGCATACCAGTTTAGATGTCATCTGTTTCGTTTCCTTAAGATTATTATTCCAACATAGAAAAACATAATTGCATGTCAGTGGTTAATATCAGTAGTTTTACTTAAATTAAATCATGCATCATCAACTGGACTGATTTGAATTAAGTAATCCGTTTGTGAGAGTTCTTAGAGTTGTATAACAACCTATTCCCAGGACATTTGGGCCTCAAGAGGTCTGATACGAGGGCCCAAGTCCATGCTAAGTCCCCTCACGTTTGGACTTGGGCCAGGGCCTGACTGGCAGCTTGTTAGCAGAGCATGGGTATAGTACTCCTTCGTTGGGCTCATCTCAGGGCCCAATGAGTGGCCTTGACACAATATTACCATTCGATTTATTTCAGATCAATAACAAACTTTAGGACTTTTCTTGTGCTGTTAGAGACAAATAAAAAATATAGTTGCTTTAGGATTGCCCTTCAATGAATAAAATTACACGGGCCTCGCCAAATTGCGGAGGCTTCGATAACGGTTTATAAAAACTTAGATTTCGGGATAGGCCGCTTAGCGAATTTCACGGCCCTCCCCAAAGGCAATAACGCGTTAGCCCCTTTAAGCACGCATTTTAATAAAGTTACCTCCCTAAACTCGGGTGCACATTTATGTGACTCCAATCCAAATCTCAACGAAGTCGAAATGTGTTAACAATCACGGGTGCACTGGTGCGACGTGGTTCGAGACGCATTTTCACGACGTTGCAATTCTTGTTAAAAGACATAAAATAAAAGCGGTTTAAAATAAAGGCACATAGGTTAGAATATGTTTTAAAATCAGATATCTAGCCAAATATGACAGTTGAGCGACCGCGCTAGAACCACGGAACCCGGGAATGCCTAACACCTTCTCCCGGGTTAACAGAATTCCTTACTCGGAGTTCTGGTTCGCGGACTGGTAACAGAGTCATAATTTCCTCGGATCGGGATTCAAACGGTGACTTGGGACACCATTAATCTCCCAAGTGGCGACTCTGAATATTAATAACAGATCCCGTTCCGACTGTCCTTTAATTGGAAAAACTCCTTTGCACCCTCACAGGTGTAGGTAAAAAGGAGGTGTGACAGCTCTGGAGACTTTGCTGGGGAACCGAACCCAGAATCTCTGGTTCAGGGTTCAGAATTCGAGCTTAGATATATTGTTGTATTTGGCTTTATCTGATTTTCCTACATGTTTCATGCTAAATGTGCAAAATGTTGCTTTTTACCGCTTTGATATTATCTGAACTGTATATAAACTGTGCCGAAACCCTTCTCTTCTCACCTCCGGGGATGTGCTTACTGGTTAAGGCTCCCTATTCTGTTAGTGTCAATACCCTGAAATAAGAAAGAGGCCGGACAAGTTACTAAGCCGGATGGCCTTTTGGTTCCCGGTACGTAGCCCCCTCCTCGACTCGAGTTTTCCGCTCGGGTACACAGTCTAGAACACATACCCAGGTTTTGAACCTAGAAGAACTTGACTTCATGCCGGATCCCTAGTAGGAACGCTTATCTGCATCACGTGCATTTTGACTTAGGGGACTCAACACAGGGGTTGGGTCCGTCTAGGACAGGTGTACCCAGAATAATGGACCATCCTGATGCATCCTACTTGTGCATTTATCTGTTTGGGACCTGCATGCTGACCGGCTTTGAATATTTGGGAAAAAGCGGAAAAACCAAAAGAAAAATAGCAATATAGAGAGTTAATTTCCTATATTAGGAAAAACCAATTAGTGCCGAAATGCTGCCGAATTTTTAAATGAAAAAAAAAAGAAAAATTCTTTTAGTTTGCCAATGGAAAAGAAAAACAAAAAAAAAGAGTTTTATTTTCCAATTAGTTTATTTGCCACTGAAAAAGAAAATATAAAAATGAATCTTGCTTTCAGAAATAGTGTATTCGTCAACAAAAAAAAAAGAATCTTGTTTTCAAAAATAGTTAGTTTTATTTACCCGAACTATGCTGGTTTGATTCTCACCGAACGTGAGATACGTAGGCAACCCTCATCGGGTCCAACCTCCCCTTTTGCAAAAATAGCCAGAAATACCAAAATTTTTAATTTCGTCATGAATAAGTCGGGTGATGCCATTCTTGTCAAAAATAAGCCAAATGTCCCCAAAAGGGCGCCGGAGGGCTATTTTTGCAAGAACAGCCACTCTGAGTCATCTTCTAAACGGTTAGTAGGCAGCCTTAAAATCTTCCTTATGAAGCGCTGAAAGGCCGTATCCGCAATACCGGCTGTTTGTTTAAATTGGAAATTTGAACAGAGATTGTGCCATTTTTCTCTTTTAGGTCAAAATGAGTGATTAAAATTACCTTAATAAATGTGCAGGATGAGCACGACTCAAAATGAATTATTTTCAATCATGCATAAAATCCCTTAGGAGTTGCGTCTGTGGTGGAACGATTTAGGCGGAGAAGGGCAAGATGCAGTCAAGAAACATTTGAAAGGGCTTACCGGTTTGCTTGATATTGTGCCTCGGGGAGATATTATTAGAGCACTGGTTACATGTTGGGACCCAGCACATAATGTGTTCCATTTTTCGGACTTTGAGCTTAACCCGACATTAGAGGAAATAGCTGGCTACATTGGAAAAGATGAGGTTCCGTTGAGGCACAAATACTTGGTTGCCTCCAGAGTTGTAGCCGTGCACAAATTTCTAGATTCTTTAAAGATAGTCAGAACCGTCCATAACACAGATCTGGCAAGTGGCTTTTGTACTCTGAGCTTCATATATCAGCGATATGGCCATATCGGGGGGTTCAACAACCCAGAAAGTAAGATATGTAGCAAAGGAAACCGCCAAAAGTGGGAAGAGCATCGACGTTTCGCCTCTATGGTAGCTTTCCTGGGACTTCTGGTATTTCCAAGGAAGGATGGGAACATTGACATAAAAATAGCTGGGGTCGTCAACACATTAATTACTCAAGCCAAAAGTACACTTGCACCCATTATATTGGCCGACATCTTCCGTGCTCTTACAGCCTGCAAGGCCGGGAAAGCTTTCTTCGAAAGGTGCAATCTATTGTTACAAATGTGGATGATCGAGCATCTGTGTCATCGCCCTCAGTTTTTGAGCTGTGGGTCTCCAGACAAAACATGCATAGAAGAGTTCTACACGAGGATTAAAGGGGTTGAGTTGCCAGAAGGGGTCACAAGTTGGACAATATATTTTCGGTCCCTCACTGCTAGCCAAATAGAGTGGACACTGGGATGGTTGCCCGTTGATGAAATCGTATACATGCCGGTAGCCCGACCACATTTCCTTCTGATGGGGCTTAGAAGCATTCAGCCTTACGCACCGTATCGAGTGATGAGGCGGCCGGGGAGATGCCAGATAGTACCCAAGGATGATGATCTTAGTTTGCAAGTGGTTGAGATTGGCCCTGATGGCCAGTTTCCTGAAGCAATGGTCCGTCAGGTCTGGAGCGAATGTCAGTATTTGACGGCAAACACTTGTGTTCGAGATCGAGCCAAAGGAGAAGTGTCTCCTGATTATCAGGCTTGGTACAGAAGGGACGTTGCATTCGGAAGACCGGCCAAAAGACCTCACATCCAGGAATTTGTTGAATCATCACAAGAACAGTGGGCTTGGTTAGCTAAGGAAAACGAATACAGGACCCGCATAGGAGCATTGGAAAAACAGGTCCAAGACCTCCGATTTTGAAAATAGCTTGCAAGCCTCGGCTGATGAAGGTGAGAAAAAACAATTGGCCAAAGAGAATGAAGCCTTACGGCCCGAATCCAAAAAATGAAGTTAGAAGCCGATAATCCTGTCAGGAGTGCCAAAGATGCAAAGCTTATAGCAAATCTAAGGCAAAAGGTGAACGACTACAGTTTTGACCGCAACAAGGCAGAAAAGGAATTAGCTGGGGTCCGGAAACAATTGGCTAAAAATGCAGAAGAACGGGCCCGCATGGTTAAACAGTTAAAGGAAGAATATGACAATAAGGTCACAGGATTAAAGAAAAGGTTATTGCCACAGAAAACCATATGATCAGGCAGGCAAAAGAATTCAAAGTCGAAAGAGAACATTGTTACATGGCATTGGCACAGTTAGAAAGGGACTTGCAACAACTCCGGGAACGAAGCCAAGCGGATGAGCGAACTTTGGAGGCCAGGGCCCAACAAATAGGGCGATTGCTTCAAGAGAAAGGAAGAATCCGAGAAAGAATCTTAACCGTTGCTCATTCCATTACTAAGAAATGTCAAATGTGCGAGAACATGACCCGTACCACCTTCCTGGCGTCAGTGACGACATTTGTGAAGCAGATAATGAACGACCTAGACAGACTTCAAAGGGAATTTGCATATAGGCCCGCGGCGAGACCGAATGATGTCCCGCAGGCACCAGGAGCTTTAATGTATTCGTAATTGTCTTTGAGTCTGCACTCTTTCTTCTGAAAAAAAAAA
Organism: Nicotiana attenuata; assembly: GCF_001879085.1. Classification (NCBI taxonomy): domain Eukaryota; kingdom Viridiplantae; phylum Streptophyta; class Magnoliopsida; order Solanales; family Solanaceae; genus Nicotiana; species Nicotiana attenuata. The sequence continues at coordinate 57,524 of NW_017670355.1, forward strand.
GGGGTTTGTCGTCCGAGTCTGTATTTCCTTTTTGGGAGTTAGGTCATTTGGGTTTGTATTTCTTTTTACCAGAGTCTGTATCTTTTTTTTTTAAAGGACAGTCAGTTGATGATGGGGATTGTTAGTTGTTTTGAGTCTTTGTAATAGACAAGTTTGCTATCAATAAAATTGAAATTGTCAAAA
>NW_017670355.1:59486-62563 GCF_001879085.1 Nicotiana attenuata
GTCCAGGAGTCCGCCACCATATTATCACCAACCTCGCCCTCACCCCCAAGCTTACCCACATGCTCCATATGGCCCATCACAGCATTACTACCCACCTCCTACTCCCCATTTCTCCGTCCATCATGCCCAGACATACCCCCAACCCCCTACCCATGCACAATGGCGCGCACCTACTCCCCAAAATACTTACCCATCTCAAAACACTTACCCGCCCCCAAGAACCAACAGAAATGCCGCTGGAACCAGTTACCGGCCTAACTCCGCATTTAAAAATGATAGGTTGCAAAAGAAGAAGACTTTTACTCCCTTGGGTGAATCTTATACCAGCTTGTACCACAGATTAAGGCAGTTAGGCATGTTGAACCCGATCGAATCCAAATTACCAAACCCTCCCCCAAGGAACCTGGACCATTCAGTAAGCTGTGAGTATTGCTCTGGAGCGCCTGGACATGACACGGAGAAATGTTGGCATCTGAAAACTGCCATTCAGGAACTTATTGATACACGGAGAATTGAGGTGCAGGCTCCGGAGACTCCCAATATCACGCAAAATCCGCTACCAATTCATCATGAAGCTCACATGATCGAGTTAGTGCAGAAGGGAGGATACAAGAAGCCGTCACAAACTGTGATGATGATTTAAGGCAAGTGAAAATAAAGCAAATGAGAAATTGGTTGATGGGAAAGCCTTGGTCGTAGTGGACCGGACAGTCAGTGAACCAGTGATGATAATAGAACAAGAGCCTGTTAAGGTGACAATACCAGGAGCAGTTGTTAAGCCTGTGTTGGTTGTAAAAGGCGCTCGAACAGAACCAGTTATCATTAAACCAGTGACCCAGTTGCCTGTGGTTAGTGAGAAAGCTGTCCCGTGGAATTATGACAGAGTGACTGTGATGTACCAAGGAAAGGAAATTAAAGAAGAAGTGTGCGAAACTCATGGGTTGACTAGATCAGGGAGGTGCTTCGCCCCTGAGGAATTGAGAAAGGTTAAAGCAGCTAAAGACAATCCGGCACCGACAAAGAGGGCTGTTACTGAAGAAGAAGCTGAAGAGTTCCTGAAAAAGATGAAGGCTCAGGACTATTCGATTGTGGAATAATTGAGAAAGACCCCGGCACAGATCTCATTATTGTCCTTATTGATCCATTCGGATGAACACCGCCGGGTGTTGATGAAGATTCTAAACGAAGCTCATGTGCCAGATAAAATCACTGTGAATCATCTTGAGAAGATTGCAAACAAATTTTTTGAGGTGAACAGGGTAACATTTTCTGATGATGAGTTGCCATTGGAAGGAACTGAACACAATAGAGCTCTTTACCTCACAGTGAAGTGTGAAGATTCCGTGGTAACTCGTGTACTAATTGATAATGGGTGTAGTGCAAACATTTGCCCTCTTTCCACCCTAGAGAAGTTGAAAGTTGACGGGGAAAGAATTCATAAAAATAGTATCTGTGTAAAGGGATTTGACGGCGGAGGAAAAGACACAGTGGGAGATATTGTATTGGAGCTAACAATAGGAGGTCACTATGTAGTTTCAAGTGCTTGATGTCAGCGTTTCCTACAATCTTTTATTGGGACGGCCCTGGATTCGTGCCGCAAAGGCGGTACCATCTACTTTGCATCAAATGGTTAAATTTGAATGGGATCGGCAGGAGATCGTGGTCCATGGAAAGGACAATTCTTGTAATGCTATTACATCCTTCGAGGAAGTTGAAAATGACAAAGGCCCGTGGGTGTACCGAGTCATGGACGCAGTGTCAATTGATAAAATCTCGGAAGGGGAGTGTGTTCCTATGCCCAAGATAGCTGCTGCATCTGTTATGGTAGCTTCAGAGATGATAAGGAATGGATTCTTGCCTGGAAAGGGGTTGGGCGCTTCACTACAGGGAATCATACAGCCAGTATCTCTTCCCGGAAATCTGGACACTTTCGGGCTAGGTTTCAAACCCACTGCTGCTGACATAAGGAGAGCCAAAAAGATGAAAAAGAGAGTGTGGACCCTACCAAAACCCATTCCTCACCTTTCCCGTTTCTTCGTCCGGCCTGGTACTAAACAACGCCCAGCAACAGCACTACCGAATTCTACGGTGATAGAACCTGACAAAGAGTTGATCGAAAAGTTTGAAAGGGTGTTCGATGAAGTGAATATGGTAGAGCCAGGCGAAGGTCCAAGTAAAGTCGATGTGCAGTTCGTGGGGTCTCAGGCCAAGCTCAATAACTGGGAAGCTACTCCTCTTCCAACTCGGAAGGAGTCGTGGTAGTTAGCTTTGGATTTTCCTTTGAGTATTAGTTCTGGATTATTTCCAGGGTTGTAATTCAGATTTCTATGCTCCATCCATTTGGATGAGTTAAACTTTGTGATTTTTAAAATTTTAATGAAATGCAATTTCCTTTTCTCTTCACTTCTGATAGCCTTCATTTTGTTTTCTTTTTTCTCTTGTACAGTCCCTTTTATGCTGGTTTCAATGATGTGTCATGCATGAGGAGTTTCCGGCCTAGTCTTGAGATTCCATATGAAATAGTAATACAAGAAATTGAGTGCGATGGCGAGGGTGCATACGATGACGAGGAAGCCTGGGAAGAAATCAGTAAAGAGCTATATCAATTTGAGCAAAAACCCAAACCTAACTTGAATGACACAGAGGCAATCAATCTAGGGGATCAGGAAAATATTCGAGAAACAAAAATAAGTGTCCATTTGGAAGCCCCGCTCAGGGAGGAGATAATTAAATTGTTGTGTGAGTACAAAGATGTGTTTGCATGGTCATATGATGATACGCCGGGTCTAAGCACCGATCTGGTAGTCCATAAATTGCCCATTCATCCGGAATGCCCTCCTGTCAAGCAGAAGTTGAGGAAATTCAAAACAGATATCAGTGTGAAAATTAAGGAAGAGGTTACTAAGCAATTTGAGGCGAAGGTCATACGGGTTACTCGGTATCCTACCTGGTTAGCTAATGCGGTGCCAGTGCCAAAGAAGGATGGGAAGACCAGACTTGATTACCGTGATCTCAATAAGGCGAGCCCAAAGGACAACTTCCCACTCCCAAACATCCATATATTGATTGACAATTGT
>NW_017670355.1:67628-115909 GCF_001879085.1 Nicotiana attenuata
TTTAGGAACAGCTTTCACACAAGGGGAAGAGGGGTCGGGAACATAGAGAGTACACCTTTATTGAGCACACAAACAACATGATACATAGAGTTTTTTGAGGGGTTTTATAGAACTAGTAGGTTAGATAGAATGCAGGTCATGCAGCAGAAACAAGTTGAGGACAGATAAACACAACTAGAGTTACTCTAAGGAGATTAGATGACTTAGCAGGAGTGAGGCAGAACAGGCAAGGACTTATGTTAGGCAAGTAATAACAAGTGAAGGCATGCTAATTACACAAAAGTAGGGTTCATGATAGGTAAACAGTAGTTAGTCAAACAAGTTTAGTTACATATGTAGATATGTTAAACAAGCTAGCAAACAAAGCAAGCATAGGAAACATGCTAATCACAGATTTAAATAGGCAGTATTTGTCATGCTGGGTAAGCAGTAAGCAGAAGCAAGGATGGCCTCAGGCCATATGAACTGTCACACCTCCTTTTTTACACACCTACCCCGAAGGATAATGTATAAGGGAGTTTTTCCATTTAAAGTGACATTATTCGAAATGGGATTATTTATTTGTTTTTTAGAGTCGCCACTTGGGATAGGATTGGCTTTTGGTGTCCCAAGTCACCGGTTTAATTTGAATCCCAAATCGAGGAAAATTTCGACTTCCCAATTGGAGTCTGCGAACCAGAAATTCTGAATAAGGAATTCTATTGACCCGAGGGAAGGTGTTAGGCACCCCCGGATCCCGTGGTTCTAGCACGGTTGCTTAAATTATTATAAATGGCTAAAATCTGATTTTTTGCATGGTCCAACCTATAGTGCAATTTTAAGATTATTTACCGCTTTTAGTTATTTTTTACGAAAGTGAACGCCGTTTAAGAGCGTGATTTTGGATCACGTCACATGAAATGCACCCGGATCCTCAACACCTCTTATTCAACGTTTTGGGATTTGCATTTGGGTCACATAAATGTGCACCCGAGTTTAGGAAAGTAATATTATTAAAAACGCGCCTAAAGTGGCTAGTGTCTTATTAACTTTGCGGGAAGCCATGAAAATTCGCTAAATGGCATGTCCCGAATCTCTAAATATTTTAATAGAGTATTTAATGAGGGCCCCGCAATTTGTGCATTTTTGTTTGGCGAGGCTCGTCTCATTTTTATTTAAAGGCCATCTTAAAGCATACTATGATTTTCTATTGAATTTGTCTCTAAAAGGGGCTAATTAATTTGCATTTATAAATTCGGGTCTCAAGTTCAAGCCCGAATTCACAGCTCCTGGTAGTCCCAGCTGCCAAACCCTCCAGAACTACACTGACCTGATTCTTTACAGCCAAGGATATGTAGGCAACCTTTGAAGCAGGGTTCGGTCAGACGGTTTTCAAAATGCTTCACACGGAGTATTCGAATGGGCAAAAATTGCTCGTTTCCGCTCACTTATCTTTGCACGGAAACTCGTCGTGTTCCCGAGCAAAGAGGGGCAGCTGTAAGCACGTGATTTTTGCCCTACATGAATTACTCCTAGAAATTCAAACAAAATGATTTCTTTCATTATGTTACAATTTTGTGGATTTTGGGTGACATTTTAGGTTAATTGACTGCATGTTATCTGCGCATTTTAATTAGTAAAAACACAAAAATACCTGGCATTTGCATTTAGGATTTAATTTCACATTTTAGGATTATTTAGTAGTAAAGTTACTTTAGAAAATTAAAGAAAATAGCAAAAAAATGGTTTTTTTTTCCAGCACCCCACTCAAAAATGGTTCTGGGCCATTTAATTAAGTTCTGCCCAACCCAAACACGCCCCAGGCCAGCCCAACCCATGTCCCAACCCGGTCCAGTCACACACCCCACCCAAAACGACGTCGTTCCCTTTCTCTTTAATCTGGTCCGTCGATGTATCTCAATCCAACGGCCACGAACTGAGGAGTTATATGTATATAACTGTCCGAACTCATGCCCCCCCAGACCCCCCCCCTATTCGTCTAAAAGACCAGCCGCCTTTATACCCACCATCCACCACCGCCCTCCGCCCGCCGGAAATCGCCTGCGGCGGCGGCCGGTCACCAAACGCCTCCAAAAACACACCACAGCGCCTCCTCCATCTCCTCATTCCCAATCTGGGATCAGTCTTCCTCAATGCCCTTCCCAACTCCTCGAATCTTCAAAATTACCGTCACCGTCTCCGCCGTGTCCGGCGGCGGTCACCCCAAACCGGTCCAAAATCACACCTCATGCTCCTCTCCTCCTCTCCTTTCCACATCCATGTCTATTTTCCCTCAAATATCACTCGAATTCCTCGAATTCCGATTCAAAGTTCCGCCCCGAAACCCTAATTTCTCCAAACAGTCCCAGATTAATACCATACACTCCCTTCACCCTCCTCTACCCAAATCCCTAAACCGTTGTCCCCAAATCCAACAGGCACTGATACAATTTCAAATCTAGGGTTGGAGAGGTTTGAACCTCTTCTGGGGTTTTGAAGGTTCGACTTGGCTCAGTTGATGTATTGTGTTTAGTAAAGTCCGAGTCAGTAAGTTCTTTCTTCTTTATTCAATTTTTTCCGTTTATGGTTGATTCTCTGCTCATGCTTTTGATTTTCTGTAGTTTAATCTTGTATGTGGATTGATTCTGTTCTCGTGATCTTGTGTGAATCAATGTTTGTCTCTACTAGTATCGGGCTAGTCGTTACTGATTAGTTTAGTTAGGCTTCATCCTTGTTTAGCCTTCTATTCGTTTTTAGGATTAATCTTGACTCAATTTTGATTCATATGCTTGATTTCAATTATTTGATCAATAGATGTTACTTTTAATTTGATTTTAACCTAGTTCATTTATCATTAATCCTTAGTTCACTGACCAGCCTAGGTAATGAGTGGAGTCAATGTGAATAATCTAGATTTTTGCTAACCATGGTCAATTATTGACCAATTATCAGGGTTGGAGGTTCAGGTCTGCTTGGTCAGTAATTTCAGGGGATTCAAAGGGTAGTTTAGGCATGGAAAAGGGTACTTTCATTAAGTTTGGTAATTATTGAAGTAAAGTAAGGGTAGAATAGGAATTGTAATGGGTATAGAACCTTCTAGGATGGACTATAGTACAGATTTCAATAGAATAGGTGTAGTTACTTGTGTGACAAGTCAGAAAATAAAGGGTAGAAAATAGAATTAGAATAGGGACTAAGGGGTAAAAGGAAAATTTGAAATTGGACCCTAAGTTCACCTATAAATAGGTATTCATTTGCCTTGATTCACAAGTTTGGAGCCTCCAAAAGTTCCCCCAAAAGCTCCCTCTTGAATTTCAGGCCTGATTTTTAAAATTTAAGCTTGCAAAATCCAAAAACAGTAGATAATCGATGAAAAATCCAAAAATACATTACTATTCCTCCAGATAATTCGAGCTAGTTTGAATTCTGATTGTTGAGATCTATTCTTCTAGTTTCGAGTTTCAGAGGTCCATTAATTTGATTCTAGAGCAATTTTCAAGTTGGATTGTTTGACTTTGGATAATTTCTGGTTCGTTGAGACTGTTATGGGTCAATTCAAGTGGATTTGAGATATCTAATTGGGTGTCTAAAGTATTTCGGTATTACTGGGATTATTTGGTCTACCCCGTTTGATTTTCAAAACACTCCTGGGCTTTGAGTTTGATTCTGCATTGCTGCTGCCTCTCATTTCTGCTGCTGACATTCCTCTTTTCTCTATTACTTTACACTTCCAGGTACGCATCTGAACCATGTATTGGTGTAGCTTTGACGTTGAAATGCTGAAATGAAATACATCATACATTGGCTTCCTGAAATCCATGTGTCCAAGCTGCCATAATGAAATAGATGATAGATGATTTGTATTTGTCTAGGTCTTCTTTTGATTTGTATTGACATTGTATAATTGGACTGAAACTGGGCTGTAGTGGACATATATTGGATGGGTGAGCTACTGGCTTGCGCGTGCTCGTTGGAACTGTTAGTAGTATGTTTGCGTTTAGTATAATAATATCGGGTAGCTACTTCATAAGGGTAAAAATAACGCGAATTAGGATTGGTTTCCTGGAAATGCTGGTTGGATAATCGTTGTTATCTGTAGGTTAGTTGATTTTAAAAGCACATTACTCATAAATCCAGGCTGAATCACTGTCTATTAATTGAAGTTTAAGACTGGCGTATATAATCCTATAAGCATGAAGTCCAATTGATTCTTTGGTTTTAGTCTATTCACGTTTGATTGACATTGCCGTGTGCATTTAAAAGGAACAAGTTAACATGATAAGATAGGCTGCAAACATTGTTCGAAATAGTCATTGCTGTTTATACCAGATTTCAACGCATATTTGAATTTGTTCAAGATAGATTAACTGAAGTTTGCGGGCTTCAATTTGGTATTTGGCCTAAAAATGTCGGCCCGCCTCAAATTAAAGTGACGCTGGGCTTCTGGGTGTGTCAATGGCCTAAGCGGCCCAGGCCTTTAAAATGAAACCTGGACTGCTAATTTGTTCAGTTGCTAGGACCAATTGTTGGAGATTGAACTATGGAATTTTGGACCATTCACATCTACTAATTAATTAGGGTTCTTCTTTTAGAGACAACTNTATTTCAGATCAATAACAAACTTTAGGACTTTTCTTGTGCTGTTAGAGACAAATAAAAAATATAGTTGCTTTAGGATTTCCCTTCAATGAATAAAATTACACGGGCCTCGCCAAATCGCGGAGGCTTCGATAACGGTTTATAAAAACTTAGATTTCGGGATAGGCCGCTTAGCGAATTTCACGGCCCTCCCCAAAGGCAATAACGCGTTAGCCCCTTTAAGCACGTATTTTAATAAAGTTACCTCCCTAAACTCGGGTGCACATTTATGTGACTCCAATCCAAATCTCAACGAAGTCGAAATGTGTTAACAATCACGGGTGCACTGGTGCGACGTGGTTCGAGACGCATTTTCACGACGTTGCAATTCTTGTTAAAAGACATAGAATAAAAGCGGTTTAAAATAAAAGGCACATAGGTTAGAATATGTTTTAAAATCAGATATCTAGCCAAATATGACAGTTGAGCGACCGTGTTAGAACCACGGAACCCGGGAATGCCTAACACCTTCTCCCGGGTTAACAGAATTCCTTACTTGGAGTTCTGGTTCGCGGACTGGTAACAGAGTCATAATTTCCTCATATCGGGATTTAACCGGTGACTTGGGACACCATTAATCTCCCAAGTGGCGACTCTGAATATTAATAATAAATCTCGTTCCGATTGTCACTTCAAGTTGGAAATAACTCCCTTTATTATACTCTCCCGGGGGTGTAGTAGTGAAAAAGGAGGTGTGACAACTAGCGAGTTTTTACTCATGTGAATTAGAGATTCAATATCATCACTGTATCCTTCTAATACAGTGAAAATTCACATAAAAAATTCTAACTCATAGTACTTCTCAAGTAACGCATAAAATCATCTCAAATGAAAAGAAACTTGACTTCCATACAAGTGTCTTTTGAAATATTCAACACATATTAGAAATTATTTTCTTTTGGTATCTTTCATATTCAAATACCAAAGTAAAATATTTTAAACATAGAAGCAACTTTAACTTCTACAGAAATATCTTAAATAGGAAATGGGTCATAATTCAACAAAAAAATTTTACCCAAATATTTAAGAAACCCAAAGTAAAATACCGTGACCCCCACATTTTCAAAACTGTTAAGGTAGGGGGTAATATTTTCATAACTTATAAGAAATATTATCAACTTCTCATATACAAGACATTTCATCTTATAAATAACAGCATATAGTTTCACTCAAACAATTATGTATAGCTACCAATATTATGTTATCATAAACACTTATTTTAAATAAGTACAAGTACTAACATGTTTTATATTTATTTTAAAATTAGTAGGAAACATTAACAAATCATGATTACAATACTCACAGTCCATAAAAAAAATATTTTTATTTGATGCAATCTCATCATTTTCAACAAAAAATTTCACTCCAACTTTTTTCTAACAATTCTACAGGAACAAAATTTGCCTGAATATTAGAGTTGTGGATCACCCAATTAATACCAATATTTTCAGAAGTGAGTTTAAAAAGAAAATTTTCATTCTAAGAACTTGAGTAATTCTTGAATCACCAAAATAAATAAATCATTCTTCTTGTTCTTCAACTTGAGTGTAGGACACAAAATTAACTTTATTAGCACAAATCTGCTTAGTAGCACAAGAGTCTAACATCCAGTCTGTTGTATTAGCCATAAGATTCGCTTGAGAAATGATCACAACAATTATATCATCCGCTTAGTCAAAATTATTTTTGACTTTGCAGGATTATTATTTCTCTCGAATCCTCTTCTACATTGAGAAATATATAATGGCTTACCTGGTTAAAAGCGGAGCAGCCTCATCCACTGCACCACATCCTTTGGTGGTTTCCAACTTCAGTTGTCTTCAACTTGTGACTGAAAACAGCAAGGTATAAGCTAAATAACGTTTTTGGCCTTTACTATGGTAACAATCTGATGTCCATTTTTTGAACTACATATATATAATTCCTTGTGTCCATTTTGAGTGTGAAGAAAAAAGTTAAAAAACTTTTCTTCCCTTTTTTTTTGAGCTGGGTTTTCTTCTCATTAATCTTTGTTGTTTCTGCTCCTAGTTATACTAGAAGAGCTTGTTGAATCCTGGGGGATACGCCTAATAATATTTATCACGGTGTGGGCGAAATATCCTTAAGGACAATGTCTTTGACACGCCTCAAGCTAAATCTTATTCTCCATCATCCAATTTTTCCAACACCCTTACGGTAGGATAGACTTCCTACATTAAACCCCTTGGGATGCGATTCTTCTCCGAACTTTGCATAAACCCAGGATATACTGATAGGCAAAAGCTTAGAAAATTTCATATACTGATAGAAAAAAGCTCATGATATAAATTGGAAAGGGTGCCATCAAAACACGATTCTTTGTTTGAGAACTGTCATTTATTATCTCAGAGATACAGTCACAAATAATATTTGGATATAGTCAGCATAAAAAAATGCCAAAGAGAGTTTTGATACAAGGCGTTGGATTGGCTTTTCTAAAAAATATAGGAAGGGTAAACAAATAAAATGGAAGCAACATAAGAGAGAAGAATGAAACAAGCAGCAGCCTCCTTTTATCATGGAACTGAAAACATATAGTTTCACATTCATCTTCTGCTGCAGAGTTAGAGCTTGAACTTTGTATTAGTGTCAAATTTGTCAGAAGATGATAACACTGGCTCCTGCAAGGTTTAAATGTGACAATACAATATCATATCAGAGAAATAGATATAAGCAAAATATTCTGTAAACCTTACAAATAATTAATGCTTATTGATGCAGGATAACATTGAGATGGAACATCTCGGACAAGGAGATGAGATACCTGGTCTATCTTGCGTTGGAATACCTTCAGCAGCGGACATCTAGCATTGTTGACCTTTTCGATGGCCGTGCGCATATAATCAAGTAATCCTCGGTATGTTATATCTGGATTTTCCCTGAGAGCTCTAATAAATGTGCAAGTCATGGCACCAGTCATAGTTTTTTCAGCAGAGAAAGCCTGCATACATGAAAGGAAAGGATTTTTACAGATATATCGACTGGCTAAGAACAACAATGTGTAGAATCTGGGGCCGGAATATTCATATTATGGTAGTTGAGGATAGGGTATATAGATCAATCATATACAGAACCAATTAAAGGGGTGGAAACAAATATTACAGAGGTATCTGCAGCTAATTGATTATCCTTGCAAGCACTGAAACTGATGGCCCTTCCACCACTAGTGCTCTTATTAGCGCCTGATGGGGGTCTGTTATCAGCCCATCCATTCCTGTTAAGAGTCAAATAACTGATATAAACAGTGCCTCTGAATAACATGCTACTGATTATCAGAATAATGCTGAAATGCATACCATTTATTTCCCAAGAAAATGGTAGCAAAGCGCATAACAAATCATAGCTAGAAACAACAACAACAACAACAACAACCCAGTTGAATCCCACAATTGGAGTCTGGGGAGGGTAGTGTGTACACATACCTCACCCCTACCCTGAGAAGGTATAGAGGTTGTTTCCAATGGACCCTCAGCTCAAGAAAGAGAAAAGAAACAGTGGAACAAATCATAGCTAGAAAAATGGGAAAATGTATGCTTATGTGATTTTAATACACAGACATACAAATCTAAAGCCATTGACTGGACAGACTATTTCCTGGTGAAAAAGCTGCCAGGATTAGATTTTTCTCAATATGGAGTTGTTGATAATTTCTTTGCATTGTGAAAAGTAATTTTACTAACATATCACACAGTAACATTATTAGCGTATTAAAATGGATACAGAAGGTGTCTTATATTCCTTGAGCTGAGGGTCTATCGGAAATAGCCTCTTTACCTTCACAAGGTAGGGTAAGATATGCATACAGACTACCTTCCCCAATCCCCACTTATGGACTTATGGGCTAGAGGTTCAGGCAACACATATATGAGTTTTAACTTTTATATAGTGATAGTTCTTACATTATTAGGTCTCCTAATCGATAACTACAGATAATAAATAGATTTAGTTACTTGAGAAATAAAGCAGCTAGCTTTGGGAAGGTAAGAACATACTCTTTGTAGACCCAAGGTAAGTCGAGAACAGTTCCACTATGACAAGAGTCAATGATAGCATGAAGTGTGACACCAGAAATGAGTGGCTTAACAAGAATATCATTGATGGCATTATCAATGATCATGCCTTTAGTCCTAAAGTCAAGAGGACATATTGTTTCATCAAAACCATCTGTTTCATCGTCATTAAAATCAGGTTGTCGTAAGCCATGTCCTGAGAAGTAGAACACCAACGAGTCACCTGATTTAAGGTCTGCCATCAGCCACTTGAATGCCTCTAATATGTTTCTCCTGGTTGGAGGTTTATATGCCTCTTCTTCTGCAAGTTATTTCCATTCAAAAGTAAGATATAAAAATGTTTCTTACTCATCATCGTAGGCAGCCCGGTGCACTAAGCTTCCGCTATGCGTACCGGGAAGGGCCGGACCACAAGGGTCTATTGTACGCAGCCTTACCCTGCATTTCTGCAAGAGTACAGCTCGAATCCGTGACCTCCTGGTCACATGGCAACAACTTTAAGGCTTCCGTTCTTACTCATCATCGTATATTCATAGTAAATAGAGAAACTGGAATACCTGCTAGAATGAGAATAGATTCATCTGAAAAGTTAAATTTTTGGACCAGCAAGTCCCTCATGCTGTTTACATCATGCAATGTTCCTCTGAGCCTGAACTTCTCCTTCTTGTAAGTCACTCCACAAAGGAATGCGCGCTTCCCACTTGGTGGCGGCTTTGTGAAAATGAGTGATAAACGAGGACTAACACTCGGAGAAGGGGATAGACTGTTAGTTCTTGATCTATTTCTCCTAAATTTATCCCGAAATCTTCTAACTCTAGAACTGATCCTACCGCGTTCTTGGACCTGCAGTGACCTATCACTATTGCCTAGATGAATCAAATTGCTACACTGACAACGAAGTCGTTGACTATGTGGTGGCAGTATTAGTGGCAGTCGACATTTTTGACATGCCATAGACATCATTTGTACAATAAAAAACTAGTTCTGCTCAGTAACTAAAGTTAGCAGACAGTAAGTAATTAGCACTAGGACAGAGTCACTTCAATTCGACTATAGTTCTTGAAAGTATGTGAATTCATCAATCTAATTATGATAATTATATATAAGCAGGAAAATATTCATGTGTTTTTTTATCAAAATGTGAACATGAACTGTTCCACTTCACCAAAAGTAAGACATTTCTAATTGTTTTTTGGTTGATTCACAGTTAAGATTGTCCCTTCATTTCCATATCGTTGATACTCAATTGGCAATGTGCTGATTTAGAAGAAGATGCCGCTACAGAAGCAGAAGATGGAACTGGCTTTGCCTTTTCCATCGCTCTTTTTGGAAAGTGAAAATTCGTATATATAGTGGCTGAACACAATAGCATATTCGGAACCTTGTCTTGATCAGTAAACCCCCCAAAATCTGTGACTTCATTTTTCTTCTAGATCAATCAGTTAATTGGATTGAAGTACAAAGGAATTGATGTAAGTTTGATGTCAAGTTACGCCTGTTTGCAACAAATTTATGCAGAGAAAAATAAAACTGCAATCACAAACAACTATAAAGAATAAATGATTTTATTGATAAACATTGCAGGTTCCATGCCATGATTTTTTAATGGAATTTCGAGATGTCTTTGAAGGACACATGTAGCCTTATTTATAGGCATAAATTAGGGTTTTGGTTAAGTAACCACCAAGTAACCCTAATAGACTCCTAATATTTCAAGAATTTTCTTAAAAATTACGACTTATCTTGATCTGTTAAAATTTCAGTGTCTACAACGCGCAAGCTAGTGAGGATTTGTGCATGTGGGCCAGGGTGAATATTGCAGGCTAGCGGACCTGGTGGTCGACAACTTGGTAAAGGTTGTCGCAGCACCAGTCGTACAACTAGTTGCTGTCAAATTGGACGCGAAGCACCTGTCGTACAACTAGTTGCTGTCAAATTGGACGTCTATCTATCTTACTACGTTCAATGTTTTAAAAGGCGGGGGCGTGAGGCGAGGCGTTTTACCTCTGACGAGGCGAGGCGTAAGCCCTGAGACATGGGGCGTAAGTCTCACGGATCTTTAAATTTTACTAATTTCAAGAATTTTAAGATAGTATAAAATAAAAGATAATTACAAAAATAACGTTAAAATCACAAAATTATACAAATAATCTATTGAAAAATATTTATAAATTATAATTCAACTATGAATAATACGAAAAGTATGACATATATCATAATATGCAAATTAGCTGCAACGTCGTTACAGCTCAAACATCAAAAGTAATGTATTCGATACGAAATCTTATATGTATCTCTTAAGGAGTAATGAATCTTGAAAGAATTGCGATATTATAATTTGATATTTTTCTTAAAATACTCCTTTTATTTAATATGCTTTGGATTTGAAATAGAATTTATATAAAAACATAATTCACAATTTAATTGTGATTCTCAAGCATCGTTCATTTTTAAGTTTCAACAAGTTTATAAAGTGACACATAATTCACCATACAATACCATGATAACTAATTATTTGTAAATAGTTACTAATTGAGCTATTAAATTAATAAGTATTGTATATCATAAACATGAAAAAAAATATTTAGAAAAATAATTATAAAAAAAGTTATGGACTAGTATATAGTAAAGACATAACAAAAGTTAATAAATAAATACTTTTTAAATGAAAGATTTATTTAACATTAACTATCATAGTAGTCTTAGTGGATAACGTGCAATAATTTTTATTTTAATTATGACATAAAATACTCTCAACTTAATGATTTAAAATTAGAAAAAAAGTAAATTTGAATAGTCAACGATTTATTAAGAAAATTTGAGGATTTACAAGGTTAGTTACATACAATTGCATAAAGTTCTATTAGGCGAGCCCAGTACGCTGGGCGTTGGGCGTGTCCGGGGCGTAAGCCCCAATAGTCGAGGCGTAAGTCTCACGGAACTAAGCCCCACACATAAGCCCAGGGGCGTTTTACGAGTGCTCCACCCCGGGACGAGTCCCAATTCTGCCTTTTAAAACAGAGACTACGTTCCCTATTCCATAAAGGCCGGGGGAATAAGTTCCATTCTATAATTGCTCCTGATAAAATGAAAAAGGTACTACTTTATTCCGTTACATATAGTATAAGATGAATATCAAATTCGCTCTCTTTTGGGATTCTAAATATGCTTATACATAAATAAACTGTTGTACAAATCCACCCAATGGATATATATATATATATATATATATATATGATTGGAAAGGTTAGCAATTTAACGTGTAAAATGAAGGGTGGAAGAAATCGTACCAAGTGTTGCATGCTGGTTATAACTTAATGGCCAGCAAGAGCAAATGAGCTATAAGAACCAAAATCTAGTTTTGTAAACGCTTCGATTTGTTGTTCCAAAAAAAAAAAAAATGTCTAATTTTAACGAAAACCAACTCTCACAGCATATCAATAATAATTCCGCAAAATTAAATTTCGAACTTTCACATAATTAACAAACAAAAATAACCAATCTAAAAGTCTCTTGAATTTAGTGTAATGAGAAGAGTGCGGATCTTTCTATAGCCACCACTAGTGGTGGCAAAATGGTTAAAAGAAAACAATTAACCACCCAATAATGAAGTTCAAAAATAGCCCGATTTATAATTGGTCGTTCAAAAATAGCCCAGTTTCAAAAGTAATCGAAATTTAGCCACTTTTCATATAAAGATAAATCTGAGCGAAAACACAGTTCAAAACCCGAAAAATACGCCAGTATATTATGCTGGAGTTCCAGCATAAGTATACTTGAACTCCAGCATATTATACTGGAGTTCCAGCATAAGTGCACTAGAACTCCGGCATAATATACTGGAGTTCCAGCAAGTATATCTGTCCAGCATAATATACTGGAGTTTGGAGCGCCGGTGCTCCAGTCTCCAGTATATTATACTGGAGCCAGCAAAGTATACCGGTGCAGCATAATATGCTGGAGTTCATACACAGGTGCACCGAACTCCAGTATATTATGCTGGGCCGGTCTCTGTTGCAGCAAAATAGTGGCTATTTTTCATTGACTTGGTAAACGCTGGCTATTTTTGAATGACCGGTCCGAAAACTGGCTATACCGTGCTATTTTGACATATTATTCACTTAAAAATGGATTGGATAATGAACTTTTTAAAAACGGGTCAAATATGAATAAGAAATATATTATCCATTTAGAAAATGGATAACTAATGAATTTATTTGTTATATTTGTAAAGTCTCAAATTAGGGGTTTCTCAAGTTTGGGAGACTAGGAATTCTCCCAAAAGTGATCATATTCAGAAAGTCATGGATAATATGATTACCCATATTATCCGCTAATATGGTTACCCATATTATCCGCCGGTTAACCCGTTTTTTATCCGTATTAAATATAGGTCGGATCGGATAATTTATCTATTTTTTCATTACCTGTTTTAGACCTGAACCGCCCGTTTTGCCACTCCTAGCCATTCACGTTTTAATGTTCCTTTTCCCATTTTGAAATGAAGGATAAGGAACAAGATGCTTATCTTCACAAGTCCAGTAAATAGAAAGCAGGAATCTAAACCATCGGTCATGGATAACCCACAACAAAAGGCTATATTTAATGGCATTGACTCATTACTTAACCAGAAAGCATGTTACAGCAACAGTATTCAAGCTGGCAGAATAGGTGCTTCAGACATGATTAACAAAGGAAGGTGCAAAGACCGTCACGTCTTATGCTTCCTTGAGGAGAAAATATGCAATTTGCATCTGATATACATCGTTGTTATTGAAACCTAGGGCGAAGCTACACTTTGGGACCATCCTTTGTCGCAAAATTACACTGCGTATATAGGTAAAATATCAGGTTTTAGAGGTACATAACATATATTGAACACCCTTTGTCTGGAATTTTTGTTTACTCCTTTCAAATTTGAACACCCTTGAGGAAATTTCTGGCTTCGCCACTGATTGAACCTGTCCACAATCTAAATTAATATGCATCTTAAAAGCTTGACAGAAGCTCGCAACACAAGATTAAAAGGTAAACAGACTGAGAAAACAAGTAGAAAGTCGAAGGGGTATAACCCTCTCAGATACAACTAGATTCTAAAGGGGCTCATAGAGCTAATCCGTGACATACACAAACAGATATATACATCTACATAATCAGAACAGACACTATTCACTTAATGCATAGAGACACATCTACTGTCTTCTGTAATTTACATACCGGAATGAGGAATATTACCAAACTACAGTATTCCATAGATGAATTTACAGCAAACCGAGGATACCAGCAAAAACTCCATCTCCAAGAAAGAGCATATGCATGCTTTGTAACAACCATCTTTAGACGGAAAGGAGACCTGCAACTTCTGCAATTTAAGATGATAAATGCTGATAAGCTCGCCAAAGAATAAACTATAATGGAGTTGTATTTTAGCAAGAATCACCAGCCAATTTTTCATAGTTGAGACATGAAGAAGGAAAGAAGTGGCAAAAAGATTCTGTTTGTTACTCATTATAGCAGCTATAACTTCAGCAAGTCAAGGAATTACCACATGTATCAGGACATTGAGCAACAGCAGCACGAGACAGCTCAGTGGAAAATTAGAAATTGTGAGGACTCATGGAAAGACCACCCTCCAGATGTCCGGATATTTTAGCCTTGCAGTCTGGACACATAAATCCAATTGAATCCGAATGAGCTTCTGTATCATAAGCTTCAAGCTGGAACTCTGCTCTGCACCACACACATACTGTTGAGAGCTGATCCGGTTCTTCCATGTTTAAGATGATTCCTCCAGAATCAAATCCAACTGACGCAAAAACCTCTTCCATCCTTGCATCATTACCCAACCCAATAGAAACAGAGGGTAAAGATGAAGATGCATGACCAATATCAAAGCTATATTTGAAGTGTTCTATCTCATCCAGCCTAAGCTCGTCAAACCCTGTTTCATTATCCAGATTCTGACCAATAGCAGAAAATTCACCATTGTCCTACAGAGGTTATAGTAAATAGATTACGAACCCGTGAAATTAGGGAATTATTTGAACAAGAGTTAATAGGAGATAGTATCTATCAACAGAATGATTGTGAATTAACTTATATTCCAAAACCTCAATGCATAAAATCCAACACAACAGAAATCTGCACATTTGTCATTGCCATTAATAGCGATAGGTCTCAAAGAATTAAAGCCTTTCCAAAAGTCAGGATAGATGGAGCTAAAAAAAACCCGGTTAGATTAATGTAAGCGAAACAAGAGGATAGAAACAGGTTCACCACTCAAGTAGATGCTACAATGAGTGGGATAAAGAGTCATAGCATCTTTAAGATTCCTAATGATTATAAACTGACGGATAAAAACGTTCATCATGGGCGCATCAGGTAGGTTGGGCTATCGATAAGCTGTAGAAACAATCTCCTACATTGATCAGTATCAACATAGAAATGCCCAGGTGTTCCCTGCTTGATGCTGGACTGTAGGCATATTGAAGTGCTTATCAAACCAGGTATGCATTTAGAGCCTTGATAAATCCTGAGAGTAGAGGGGTCTCTTAACATAAAAATCTTTTCTGAATGCAGTAGTTGTCTGCCTGCAAATACATATTTTGGGCACTCTTATCTAAGTCTATATATTCAGTTTCCAGACAGATAGGAGTAAACACATGTTAGCCTCAGCCAAGTTGACCTGAAATAGTCATCATAATCAAGTCATAGCCTTCTTCGTTCTCACCTATGTTGGAGATGAACAAAAGAGGCCCTAATACAAAAACTCCCAGGCAAGATAAACCAATTTAACTTTTGAACAATCCGCAATCATCAAGAATCAACAAAGTTGACCATTCGCCAGAAACCCAGAAAAAGGAGGAAAATTTTGTAGACCGTTGCTTGATACATTTTTTACAAAACAAAGACAAAGACAAGGTCGTCCTCATCATCAATGAGATAAATATATAACCTGTATAGATGCAGAAAATGCATCTTTACCTTACTTGATCCTGAAAGAATGCCAGTAAAGTTGTGGAATGATTGCACCGTAGGCTCTGAAAAGCTAGCTAACCCATCTTGAGTAGCATTTTGCTGAAGAGTGAATTCCATAGTCTCGGATTCAACATCATTATTTGCTTTAGTCAGGTTGTTTCCAAGTCCAATTGCTAGCTTGTCATTCCCATCCTTCTTCATGTCATCACTCTCAGGGTGCTCAGAATCACTATGAAATAGTTGCACCATAGACACTGAGGAGCTTGTTAACCTATTCAGAGTAGCATTTTCCTGAAAAGTCAGTTCCATAGTTTCTGATTCAACATCATTTGCTTTAGTCAGGCTGTTTTCATTACCCGCTGCTACCTTATCAGTGCCATCCTTCTTCATGCCAGCACCGGCAGAGTGCTCTGAATCATTATGCAATGACTGCAACATAGACACTGAAGAGCTGGTTAACGCATTCTGACTAGCAATTTCCTGAAAAGTTAGTTCCATGGTCCCTGATTGAAGATCATCATTTTCTTCCATCTGCTTGTTTCCCAGGCCCACCATTGGCTTGTCACTTCCAGCCTCCTTTTCTTCATCACTCTCAGGCTGCTCAGAATCATTGGTTGAAATCACTCTCGGATAGAAGTTGTTGGTCAAAATCTCACCACTCTTATCTTTATCTACTTCCATGCAGGTTTTATCAGGCTGATTTCTGCCTTGTTCATGACATGTTTCAGCTTTAACATCCCTGGCATCTGACAATCCAGTATCAACGTTTGGCCTCACAACTTGGTCAATGTTGGTAGGCGTACTTCCATCGAAGTTCATTGTCGTACTAGATGGCATGCTGCTGACCTTGGTCGCAGCTCTAGCACTAGAAGTTTCTACAACTGAATTTTGGGCAATTTCAATTAAAGCATCCATTTTACATGTCCCTAAAAGCAACCCATCTTGATGCGGAGACTGAACACGCTTGTCTGTTGCAACAGCAGCAGATACATCCACAGTACCTCTTGCATTGTTTCTCACATGGACTCCAACATGACCATTGTAACTACGCCTTTCTTCAAATACCTTATGGCAGAACTGGCATTCATATTTTCCATCTCTAATTATGACCCCATCACCTACCGATGGCCCAACCCTATACCTTCTTGTAGTCCGCTGGTGAAATGAGAACAGATGCTGCAAATATGCATTCTTTTCTTCAAATGTCAAGTTGCATTTATAACATTCAAAAATGTCTTGAACTTTAACCTCAGGGAGATTATCCATCTCCATCAAGGAAATTTCATTGCCGCGTAGGTCTAGAGTAGATGAACTGGGTACAACTGAATGTGCAACTATGTCATGCTTTGCCAAATCACCTTCTTGAAGAGAATGTGAATTTTCTTGAATGTCTGTTGACAACACCAAACTGGTGTTACTACGGAAGTTACTTACACTTTTAGAAACAGTGTCATCAGCCTGCTGAGTAAGCTGGTTTGCTTCACCAGACAAAAAATGGGACCGCAAGTATGATGAAGCCTCTTTGCATGATATAAACTGCTGACCAGTAGGGCTAGAAAAGAAAATGCCAAGTAAGAAAAAATTACTGGACTTAGCACACAAAACAAGAGAGAGGCAGTAAATATCGTCGAAATTTAGGACATAACACTGTTTCAAATTGATCAAGCACAGCCTATCAAGTGAATTATCGTCATGAATATAAGGTGCTGTTAAGTCAGTTAACAAATTAGTAAATTCGAATATACATAACGAGCAGTGGTTCCAGCCCCGTGTCCTAATCATCTGAGCTAAAAACCCCGACTCCAACTGGATCTATTCATAAGGAGTACCCTCAGCAAAGGAATCCAAGAGGCTTACCCAAAGAAAGCAAAAGGAATCAAAGACTAAGGAAGCTGGTGCAAGTTTTGCCTATATTTCATTCTTCATAAAATTTTGGAGAAGGAATTCTGGGGGACAAAGGTTCCTTTATTTGCACCAAGCTGCACAGGAGCTTATTCAAGGTCGATTCGAGATTTCAAGTTAAAACTAGATTTCCGCTTATCAGCTAAAATGAGTTCCTTGTGCAATTGACTGATTATTTATATCTAAGTAATTATGCTAAATATGGTAATAATTCCCTCTCAACTAACGTTTGCATCCACTAACTTGAAAATGCTGATCTTCAAGATACAACAGAATCATTTTACCTACTTCACCAACCCTAGAAAATTCAAACAAGTGGATTTGTCCAAATCATTCCTACATGTAGGCTGCAATGTGCTTAGGATTGGGAGTCCATGAGCTATGATACACGGTTCTTGAGGGAAAACTTCGTGGGAGCCCATCCCAGTAGCATGCATTGAATCAATGCATACAGTTTCAGGAAGCATATATAAAATGTGCACAAACTCATCAACGAGCTAACCATTTTTTAGAACAAAGCACACAAATTCATGATGCTTCAACAAACACATGAGATGACATTGGAACACAAACTCTACATAGATCATGGTTGTGTTTAATGAACATGCAACAGAATACTGACTAGCAATTTCGAAGTAAGCAACAATGTGCCACATAACACGAATGCATAAAATCTTTTAAACATGTAATCAACAAGCAAAAGTAAAGAATGGAAAAAACATAACAACCCGACATATCTACGGCAGTAAACCCAGACACGACCATCGCGTCTTCGCAGGGCTAACAAGAGCTTCCAACCAATAGGCAATGTATCGCCAAATCCACTAGCATCAACATATTTCCTCCTCTTCCTTCTGCTACACCACTCCCCCTCCAAATCCCTTACAAACCCAAGTACCTCTTCTTCGCTCTGTAATCCAGCTGTCCTTTTCTCCAATTCTCCGCTGTACAATTCATCCCCGTTACTCTCCAATTTTTTTAAATCCACCACCTCGCCATTTTTATTCACAATTTCCACTTCAACCCCAACACCATTCTCTTTCAATTTCATTTTATCCTTAGCTTTACGTCCTCTATTCCTATTTTTCTCACGATCATTCATTAAAAGTAGGGTTTTTTCTTGAACCCCAAAAATAGCCGGCTGTGTTATCGGAGGAGGAAGAGGTGGTGGCGGAAGCGGTGGCGGAGGTGGTGGTGGAGCGTGAGAATTAGGATTGTGAATGAAGAATTTAAGGAAATGCATAATTGAGTGATTTTCAGGGTCAGAAGAAGAAGGGGGTTTGGGTTTAGAAGTGGAAGGGTGAAGACCAGGCACGCGAGAACGGTGGTGCTGGTGGCGGAGACGGGAGTAGGTTTGACGGCGACTTCCGGCGGATTCATTGAAGAGGGAACGATCAAGCTGAGGAATAACGACGTCGTTTGTTCGCCGGAGGTCGTAAGCTGAGTCGGAGCAAAGGGAAAGTGCGTGGAGCTCGGATTGGGAAAGTTTGCTGATATCTATGTGGGATAGTGCTTCTAGCTTGGGCCCACAAGTGGGTGCGGGTGCAACTGTCGTCATTTCCGATGAGAATTCCGACAAGGGACAATAAGGTGGTGTTGGTGTTGTAGTTATCGACTTACAGTTAACTCCATTGTCTGGAGGACATAACTAAAAAGAGTAAAAGGAAAGCATACTGTACTGTACTGTAATACTTTGTATTTGGGTTGGTTTTGTTCACATACTAATTAGGCAGAATTTTAATGTTGGGAGAGAGTGTTATATGGAAATTAATAATGAAGTAATTACCATATTATAATTAATAGTGAATTAATTTTTATTTTATAAGAAATTACTAAATTGTTCAGTCACACTCAATGTAACTTGATATCGCCAACCAAACATTATATATTTAAGATTTTACTCATTTTATGCGTGATTTTGTGCTGACATTAGTTATACCATACATCAACCTAGCTACATACTCTGATTTTTAAAGAGATATAAGAAAATTACTTTGTCCTAAAAAGTTGAATGAAAATAAAATTGATGATTTGAAAATAAAAATTACATCTTTAAGATCTACGTATAAGAGTATACTTTGAATCACAATTTTTATACCTACAATTTTATAGATATTTTTAAATCTTTGTCAATTAAGAGATTGTTTTACCTTTTAAATTATGTAATATAATATAAGATGTAGATATAAAAGTTAAAGTAAGATACTTTATAAGAAAATTAAAAAAAGAGTATTGAATTAGTGGTAAATATGTATTACTATAGTAATAAATTTCTGGAAATCAAAGAAAAGAAATCAAATATAATCAAATCTTACCCTTGTAGCTAGGTACCACAAGAATGCTATCCTAGGCGCTGCTCAAACCTCATTTGGTTACAAATATATGAGCCCGTTTGGATTAGCCGGAAAAAAGTTAGCTTTTAAGCACAAGTACTTAAAAGCAGCTTTTAAGTGCTGAAATTTGTTTTATAAATAAGCAGTTACATATTTGGATAAAAGTGCTGAAGCTTAAAAAAAGCTGTTGAAGTGTTTGATAAACAAGTGCTGGTAAGAACTTTTTTCTATTAAAAAGACAGAAATATTCTTAAAGATGTTAACATTATAAAGGAGTTGATTACTACAATATATTTGATTCATATAATTAATGCAAATAAAAAATAATTTATATTTTAATTTAATTTTAATTTAAATGATTACTTAAGATAGTTTTTACAAATATAATTCTTGAACGCTCATTTTTAGTTTGTACAAAAGAGAAAAGAAAAATAATTTGTTCCTACTACTCTTTAATTTCAATAAGTCAAGTTACTATTATTTAATTTCAGCCGTTCTTATTTCAACCACTTAATTATATGCATATTTTAAGAAAACGAAACAAAATAACATTTCTCAATTGGAATGTAAAATAATAAGTTTCAATTAGTTAATGTCAAATTACATACTGATAGTCATTGTATGGATGCGCAGTTAACAAGCTCAGCTCATGATGATTGTATGTAAGGAGGCGATTAATTATCAAAGGCAATACAAAAAAAAGGAATTCAGACTCAATTACTCTGCTTGGTACAGTATAGTTCTGAAATATTATTGCATGATAGCCAAGAACACTATTAATTCTAATGTGACTCAAAAGATATAAGTATGAATTATTTATGCCCAGTACCATGAAATGTAATTTTTTTACTCATAGGTTTATCCTACTAGGAAGTACTGTTTTAATTTTCCAAAAAACCACACACTGTTGATACAACAAATTCAAGTATTGGAAAACATGTTCATACAACTACAAGTATCAAGCTTCACAAATTTCATTAGCAATCAAATCGTGAAGATCCATCCAAACAAGATCACTTTGCTCTTTCACATTTTTCACATTTATATTGTATCAGCTCTCAAAGATGTACCAACATCAGGATCAACAGAAGGAACATATCTCTCATTCTCAGCTGCTCGGAATGCATCATCCATATTGCATTTCTTTCTAATATAGTTATGAATGGCCATAGTAGCAAGTACGATGTCTCTTTGAGTGTCAATGTGATAGAAAGGCATGTCTCGCAAAATAGACCATCTTGCTTTCCAAACCCTAAATGTGCGCTCTATAATATTTCTACAAGAAGAATGCAAATAGTTAAATTTTTCAATTCGCCCTCTTGGTTCTAGCAATTGCCTTGTTGCACCGCGACGGAATTATGCTAGGTGATATCTCACATTATCTCCTTTGTATGGAGCCATATATCCCTTCATATGTGGATATCCTGCATCAACTAGATAATACTTATTTCTAATTGGACGTGGAAAGTTGAGTTCTGGTCTACGAAGGGCCTCACCAAATATACGACTATCGTGAGCTGCTCCTTCCCACCCAGCCCATGCAAATGTAAAACACATATTAAAGTCTACGACAGCAAGAATATTTTGAGTCGGATAACCTTTACGTCCAATATATGGTATTTCTTGACCTTGCGGTAATCTTGCTTTAACATGTGTGCCATCAAGTGCTCCAATACAATCCTACACACATTTACAAATATAAATTTAACTTAAGTTAGTAATACTTATAAAAGTTAAGTTATAAGTTTAATAAAAATGAATTATGTAAAAATATTTCTTACTCTAAAGAAAGGGAGATATCGACCGTTACATGGCTTGTGAGCTCCTGCACCATCATTATAATTTTGATTTGGTCTAATTATATCTCTTGCAAGCTCACAAATGGCCTTTAAAAAAATATGAAAGTGTCTATGAATTGTTTCTCCCGAATGTTGAAAGATTTCTTGTATCAATCGATTTCCAGCTCCATGTGCACAAGTCATCAAGAACATGCCTAACATCTCGTGTATAGACATTCCACGTGTGGGTTTAAGCCCATACTTTTCAGTTAAGTCATCCGATAGATCAACAAACACCTACTTTCTCAATCGAAAATTTTCGTAACAACGAGTCTCGTTTCCTTTTAATATCTCTTGAATAAATACATTTTCAGAGCGACTAGATGTACGACAAGGTTCCTTGCATAGGTATTTTTCGTAATACATCAAAATCAATTTACCTGCTATTTGACATAAAGTCGTCCATTCCTTCTCATCTTGCTCCCTCTGTATTTTCTCCGGTTCTTCTTCATCTTCATCGTCTGAAGAATAACTTGGATAAGGATCTACTATGTCACTAGAGTTCGAACTCTCCATTTTACTGAAAATGAACACATAAAGTTAACAGAAGCTTTCTAAACATAACCTTAACTGAAGCTTTACAAACATAAAGTAAAGGGAAGCTTAACAATAGTAAGCTTAATCGAAGCTTAACAACAGAAGCTCAACAAACAGAAGCTTTAATTCAATAGAAGTTTAATGATACAATCACAACGTCTAAACAAGAAGCAATATATAAAGTTTACACATAAAACCATAATAACGTTTACACATACAATCACAATATTAGAACACAGAATACTCAACCACAACGATACATTATCCATTTTTCTTGAGGTATAACTGATAGTTAAACTCCAACCAAGACTTGCGAGCTTCATCAGTAGGCATCCCCAAAAATATCTGTCGGTTATTTTTCTTGCGGAACATATTCATAGTAAAACTGTAAATTTTACTCCCAGCTAGAATATCAGGAATTTGTTCCAACGTGCCAATACACTTCTCGATGGATGTCTCATCAACTGCAGGAGATGTAGCAGTGCTTTTGCTAGACATAAACTCTATGAGAGAGTGTATATCCTCTTTTATTAATGTTGCAGCTGTTTTTTCTTACTCTTTCTTACTTGACTACTGGTGCTAACACCATCAGTTGATTTTTGTCTTTTTAGTGATGGCTCTGGAAACATAACAGAATTTATATTCTGTAGATCATCACTTTCATCGCTCATTTCATCATTAAGATGAATAAAGTGTTCTTTGTCACAATCATCAATAATATTTATTCCTTCTTCATAAAGATTAAGTCCAATGCCGGATGATTGTTCTTGATTTGCTGCACGTGCTCTTACTCCTGCGGCAACAACATCAGCAAACAGTGCATCGTAGCGAAACCATATGAGCGAAAGATCTTTGTTCCTAAATTTCTTATATTTTGCATTCTCCTGTAAAAAGAGAAAATCAAAACTACTTTAATCAAACCGATAAAATTAACAATGAAAAAAATAAGAATTACACATATAATAATGTAAGAGATATATCATAATTTTTCGCTCCCACCAATCATCATCTGCCATAATTGTATTTTTCGTGGCACCCCATCCTAAACCTATCTCCCCTCTCATCAACTGCTTAAAAAATGTCCATTCGCCTTTCATGTAATCCCAATGATTTTTTATTTTTTTATCATAGTCTTTTCCCGTCTTCTTACAGAACTTGTCAACGATACTTTTCCACCCATCTTTATTTAAGTAAGTGTTTGGTCTATTTCCTTTTCTAACCTCTTGCTCACACAACTCAAGAAATATTATATGTGTATCATCGTTCCACTTAGCATTGTCCGGCATAATTGAATGTAAATAATCTGAAGAAAGCAGAGCAACCAAGAAGCTAAAGAAGGCAACAATTGAAACAAATACATTTGGTGAAATACAGATTATTTTGCTACTCTAAGTGACATATATTATCAGTATATTAGTATCAGATTACTATACAAACTTCTAATTTAGCTAGAAGATAAATTAATCCAAAACTTATTAAAGGTATTCTGTGCATTTACACATCTGTGAGCAATGCATATCTACAGCGTTAGCCATTTCAAATTATCTGAGTTCATCACTCTTTGAGCATTTTCCTGTTAGACATTCATAAAGTCCAGAAACTATTACCTCATAAATTTATCAAATAATAGGACATTAGTAGGCTCAAGTGTGCAAAACTTGAAGTTCAGAAAAATGCCTTCAACTCTTCAAGAACAACATAAAGAGGATAAGTGAAGGAAACCATGTAATTCATGCATACAAAGATGGTTTCATGTGTTAGAACACTGCACAGACATGACTTTTTAGATGGCTACGGTAGTTGAATGCACTTTTCTCCTCTTTTTTATATTATTTTATTTTGGATTGGATTAACCTTCTCACTAAAGACACCCCTCTTCAGCTCCCAGTCCAACCCTTCATCCGGAATAGTTGACTCCATCCCGAGCCTCTATCCACTTCCCCCAATCCTATATTTATCTTCTTCTTTTTTTGGTGTTGAAAGTAAGAGTTAAATTGCTAATTTTATGAAAAATAGGTTGGCTTTAAAGTTGTCGAATTGAAAAAGGGTCCTGAATTTTAAGGGGGTTCCCATTAAAATTAATCCAAAACTTTGAAAACACAGTAGGAAATAAAATTCAACAGGAAGATTAAACTTACTGGACTGAAGAGGCTTTCAAATTAGAGCTGAAGTTGGGGAGAGTCTAAAACAAGAAGAAGAAGAAGAAGAACGCAGAGTGTGAGGAAGAAGAACGCAGAGTCTGCAACAAAAAGGGAGAAAAAAGGTTATCGTGTGTTTTAGGGGTTTTTTACTGAGGGGTAATTTCGGAATTAAGAAAAGCTATAAGGGATAAGAATGTAATATACTTGGTCAAAGTAAGGTGGCTTTTAAGCCAATTTTGAAAAAGTTGGGTTTACCCAACTTGTTGGTTTTGATTTTTTTAAGCAAATTTTAACTTTTTTTAAGCCCTTTTTTTTTGTTGCCAAACACTACTAAAAGTTAAAAAGTAAGAGAGCCTTCGAAGGCAGCCACGTGCCATCCAAACAGGCTCTATATTTCACAACTTACCATGTAACTTTTATTTAAATTTCTAAAGTGGCAACTGTATGGGCTAAAAATGGTCATGATTATATGCGAGCTCAATCAATAGTAAGAGAGCCTTCGAAGGCAGCCACGTGTCATCAATTTGATGTCAACAAATGACGAAGGTGAGGTAGAGGACGAGGACGAGCATTCCCTTTAACAGAGTAGTAACGGCTAGTTTTAGAAATAAGACTTTAAAGAAAATATTCAAGTGAATATTCCTCAGATCTGTACTATTATAGTTTTTGTGGCCCATGTGCCCTTATAAATAGAAAGATATGTAGGTATAGAGGGGGATTGGACACTCACTGTAAAAAATAATACATTGACATTTTTTGAATATTCTTGCTTTATTATACACATACAAAATACACCTTTTCCTCACATCTTTATCTAACTTTTCTCCCACGATCCAAGGAGAATCTGAATATTCAAAGGCTTATTAATCATTTATCATTGTCAGAAAGAATACTAAAAAATCTCACCCTTTTCGAGTGACTCACATGCTTTTATTCACTTAAATGTCATTCATTGTTATTTATTATTATTTAATGTTACCTCCTTTATTTTTGGATCATTGAATATAGTAGTATTGTCGCCATTTATTGTTACACCGATAATATCCGTGATCTCTCACTACAAAATCAGTTAATATATCTTTTGGATATTAATATTGGCTAAGATTAACTCTATTTTATTAGAAAAATCTAATTGTTTAAACATAGATCTAAATTTTGGGTCAAAAAGTTTCGCGCCGTCTTTGGGGATTTTCTCAGCCAATCTTTTAGTTTCCATTAGATCTACAACTCATATGAGTTGTTAATCTAACAAACCACAATGTTTATCTCTCCTCTCTGTGTATACAAAATTTCCATGAGAGGTAACTAAGGAAATAGGATGAGGGCAACAGATAATGTTTCCCTCAACCTTATGAATGCTATCAACGAAGACTATGACACCCATGATGAGGAGTTAATGTCCACGGCCTCTCCCAGACGAGAAAGGTCACCCCCACCTTTCTGCAGCACAACAAACCAAACGGGAAAGGGGCCTCCACGTCCACAGGAGAGAGGATGCCACCCGCTATGAAAAAGCTCCTCGAAGCATGGCTAATTGATACCCTAGTCAGCATGCTCAGTAAACAAGCTCCATGCACGACTGATGGTAGGCTAGAATCCAGTATTTTAGCCGTAGTATTGCACTCTAATTACTATATTTTATGTGTGTTTGAACTTAAATGATAATGAATTACACTTATTACGTGTTTATGCCTTGCAGGAAACGATTCTGAGCTATTAAGGTAATCTGGAGCTAAATCGAATAAGTTAGAGCTTTGAAGTTTGAGTAGAAGCCCAAAAAATTAAGTCGGGATCACGTTCAGGGGTCGAGGACCAAGCCCGGATGTCAAACAAAACTATTTACTCTGAGAAAACCTCACAGTCGCAGCATGGGCCACCGTGAGGCGCGACGCAACTGTGTAATTGTTGTTGCCTGACAAAATCGCACCTCTCTGAACTTCCTCACAAGCACTCCGCATGGCGTGGCGCAGGGCGCGGAGCGCATGTACAAGTTTGTCAGAGTAGTCTCTTGTTTCGGCTAGGAAAGGGTAGTTTCATCCGGGCTTGTTTCTACATGGTATAAATACACCAAAAATACGATTTTAGAGGACTTTTTACCTACGAAAGATTTGAGAAGCAACCAAGGCAAGAAGACACAAGAATTTATCAAGATTTAAATCAACAATCGGTGCAATACGAGAGTTTGTATCGTATCATTAGTATTGATGTTTTCTTTACTTTTGAACCTTATTGAGATGCCTTACTCCATTGCTATGGAGTAATTTCTATTAGGGTGTTGACAGATACGGTGATTTGATAACTTGATTAGGAATTCGATTCTTGATAATTGTTAGAATTAATTGATGGAGTTTTAATTCGTATTGTGGAGTTATTTCTTACTTTTCTTACTCAAAAGAGGAGCTTGATGTTGAATTGCTTTACATCTTATGCTCTAGTTTAAATTCGTGATTCAAATAGGTAATCGAAAGAGCCTCTTGAATTTCTGATCGAACTAGAAAATAGGGAAATATTCGTGAGAAGTTACTCTTTAGATCATAACCATCATTTTATTGTTGCAATTGTTTATCGTGCTTCAATTGGATTAATTACTAAAATTAGCGTTTACCAGAAGAGGATCATTAACTTCAAGTGTAATCTGATTATCTGTTGAATTCGTGAGAATCAACAATATTATATAGTGAACTAGTTCAAGAATTGAATCCCGAGTCAATTATCTTGCACCTATCTAGTCAATTATCCTTATTTCTCTCATTGATATTTCTTCGTTGCTCATCAGCTGTCTTTTGTAATCAGTTGTTAATTGTTTAAATTTTAGTAGTTAATCGTAGTAATAATCATCAAATCAAGTGTTAATTTTCCTGGATATTAATCAACTTGAGATTATTCGAGCACTTTTAAATCCAATCCCTGTGGAGACGATAATTAAACTATACTATCTTTGACTAGCGAGTAATAATTTTGTGTTGTGTTTTGCGCTCGTCAAATTTTGGCGCCATTGCCGGAGATTTGCAATCAATAGTGTTTAAATAGTTTTTAGTACTAATTCAGGACCCAATTTTTACTTTAGTGTATTCATGTTTTCTCGCTTGTGCAGGATACATGCTTAATTTCTCTGGTATATGACTCGATATTCTTCAAAGGAAGTGATACCATACAAACCAGAGTTGGAGAAACACCTACGACAACTGAGAAAAGAAAGAGCATTAACAAAAAATTTGTTGGGTCATACTTCGACTCAAGATAACATGGCAAATCAAGAGATTGATGGAGTAGACTTAGTTGCAAGAGAAGCAGCACAACAAGAAGTTGCATGGATAGCAGCTGAAGCAGCTCGGAGAGTTGCTAAGGAGGCTGTCGGAGATGGTGGGGGTCGAAGATTCAATCTAACCGACCTTTGGTTGAAGACCAGTTCGAGAATATAGCACCCAGGCCTGGAAGAGCATTAGGTGACTATGCCAGACCAGTGTACAATCAAGGACTGTCAAGTGTCAAACCTCCATCCATAGCGGCAAACAACTTCGAGTTGAAGCAAGGCTTGCTTCAAACCATCCAAAACAACTGCATCTTCAGATGGAAGGTGAATGAAGATACAAACACTCATTTGATGGACTTTGAAGAAATCATGAACACCTTCTAGTACAATGGAGTGTCAAAAGATGCGGTACTCTAGGGCATTCCCCTTTTTATTGAAAGATGACGCGAAGCATTGGCTTCGTAGCTTACCCACAGGGTCGATCAGGACATGGGAAGAGATGACCAAAAAGTTTCTTGACAAGTACTTCTCAGCTGCAAAAATAGGGAAATTGAGAAGGGAAATCCACAATTTCTGCCAGAATGAGACAAAAACGGTTTTCGAAGCTTGGGAAAGATTCAAAGAGATAGTCAGAAAGTGTCAGCACAATGGTATTGATTTGTGGATGCAACTCCAGGATTTTTGGGATGGACTGACACCTTCATTGCGACGAACTCTGAATACTGCATGTGGAGATCTACTAATGAAGAAAACTCCGGAAGAGGTTGTCTTAATCCTTGATGAATTATCTGAGGATGCTAACTAGTGGCCTGCTGAGAGTAATGACAGAAGAAAATTAGTTGGGGTTCACCAGGTGGACTCTAACACATCCATGCAAGCCCAGCTAGACACTATGGCCAAGGAGATAAGAAAGCTGACATTGGCCAAGGTACAGAGTGAGCCACAAGCAGCATGTTAATTTTTTGGAATGGGACACCCTACACATGAATGTCAAGCTTCAGCTGAGGAAGTCAAAACTATGGGAAACTATAATAGAGGAAACTACCAAGGTGGGAACAACTATAATGCTATGTGTCAAAGACATCCAGGTTTTTCGTGGAGTTCACCTAGTGGGAGTTTGAACTCATGGAAGCAAAATAATCCTAGACCCCAGGGTCAAGGACCACCAGGTTTTCAGAACCAGCGTAGGCAGCAATACCAGCCACAACAGTCAAATCAGTCTAGTATGGAAGATCTCATGGAGGCGTTCATTAACAAAACAGATGAAAAATTTGACACTCAGGGCACGACTATCCGATATTTAGAAAGGCAAATGGGACAAATTGCAAATTTATTATCCAAGAGGGCTCCTGGGGCTCTACCCTGTGAAACTGAAAAGAACCCAAAGGAAACAATCAAAGTTGTATCTCTGAGAAGTGGTAAAACATTGGCTGACCCAATGGTGAAAGCTAGACCCGAGGTGGTGAACAAGCAGACTAAGACACCGGAAGAGAAAAAGAGTGAAGAGCAGAAAGGCCAGAGTAGTGGGGTATAAAAGGAGATGGAAGAAAGTAGACATATGCCAGCTCTACCATTCCCTCAAAAGATGAAGAGGGAAAAATTCGAAAAATGTTTTGGGCGATTCTTGGAGATGCTCAAGCAACTTTATGTGAACATTCCATTCACAGAGGTACTCACTCAGATGTCTTCTTATGCAAAGTTCTTGAAGGAAATCATGTCTAGATGGAGAAAATTATCAAGCTGAATGGCCACTGCAATGCCATATTGCAAAATAAAATTTCCCAAAAGTGTGGGGACCCAGGAAGCTTCATCATACCATGCTCGTTGGGGAGTGAGAAAATCGACAAGGCCCTCTGTGATTCTGGTGCGTCTATAAATCTAATGTCTCTATCTGTATTCAGGAAATTAGAAGGTGGGCTTGGAGTGATCAAATCAATAACAGTGTCCGTACAACTGGCTAACCAGACCACCATTTTACCTGAGGGAATCACTGAGCATATCCTAGTTCGGGTGGACAAGTTTGTGTTCCCCGTAGACTTTATTGTGGTGGATATGGAGGTGAACAAGGAGGTGCCTCTAATTCTAGGGAGGCCATTTTTATGTACAGGTAGAGCTATCCTTGATATCTATGAGGGGAAGCTTATGCTCAGCGTGGGCAATAAGAAAGTGGTATTCCGGATGATGAAATACCCAGTGATGAGGCGTCTGCCTACTCGTTCTTCAAGCTAAGTGCTATTGGAGAATTGGCTGAAAAATACAAGTTTGACAAGCTTGTGGGGGATACTCTAGAGAGGTGTATTACTCAGTCTAGCACAGTGGATAATGAATATCTTGAAATAAAGAAAGAGACTAAAGCTCTTGAAACTGAGGATCAAGTGGTTGATGAGGAGGAACTAAAAGATGAGGCTTTTAAGCCTAATGTGGAATTGAAAGTCTCCCCACTCACTTGAAATATGCTTTTCTTGAAACTAACAATTTTTCTATGATTATTTATGCTGACTTGACAGGTACACATGAGCAAAAGCTGGTGGAGCTGCTGAAAAAGCACAAGAAGGCCATTGGCTGGAGTATAGCTGATATTTAAGGAATTATTCCAGCGGTTTGCATGCACAAAATTCTGTTGGAAGAAAATAGCAAGCCAATGGTGTAGCCCCAATACAGGTTGAACAAAAATTTGGAGGAGGTAGTGCACAAGGAGATCATCAAATTGCTAGATGCGGGAGTAATTTTCCCCATCTCTGATAGCTAGTGGATTAGTCCAGTGCAAGTTGTACCTACGAAGGGGGGCATGATAGTGGTGAATAATGAAGACAATGAATTTATCCCCATAAGAACAGTCAATAGGCGGAGAATATGCTTTGATTATAGAAGGCTGAATGATGCAACAAGGAAGGACCACTTCCCACATCGCTTTATTGATCAAATGCTCAAGAAAGTGACTGGACATGGATGTTATTGCTTCTTGGATGGGTAATAAGGCTACAATCAGAAGACCACATTCACTTGCCCGTCAGGTATTTTTGCTTATAGAAGGATGCCATTTGGGTTGTGTAATGCACTTGCCACTTTTCAGAGGTGCATGATGTCTATATTCTCCGATTTAAATGGGAAGTGTCTAGAGGTATTCATGGATGATTTCACCTTCTTTGGTTAAGACTTTGAGGATTGGTTGAAGAATTTGGAGTTTGTGCTTGAACGTTGTAAAGCCACCCACTTGGTTCTTAACTGGGAGAAGTGCCACTTCATGGTGAAAGAGGGAATTGTCCTGGGCCACAAAGTGACTGCACATGGCATTGAAGTTGATAGAGCTAAGGTTTATGTAATTGCTAGGCTCCCTCCACCGACTTCTGTGAAGAGCATAAAGAGTTTCCTGGGATATGCTGGGTTCTATAGGAGGTTCATCAAAAACTTTTCCAGCATTACCATGTCGTTGACTGCATTTCTAGCGAAGGATGTCAAGTTTGTTTTCACTGTGGAGTGCTTAAGAGCATTCGAATTGATAAAGGAAAAGCTTGTGAGTGCTCCTATTATAGTGATACCTGATTGGAACCAAACATTTGAGATAATGTGTGATGCTAGGGATGTAGTTGTGGGGGCAGTTTTGGGGAAAAGAAAAGATAAGGTGTTTCGGCTCATCTACTACGCAAGTAGGACGTTGAATAATGACCAAGTCAACTATGCCACTACTGAGAAATAGTTCTTTGTTGTGGTCTTTGCTTTTGACAAGTTTAGATCAATTTGGTGGGGAGTAAAGTGATTGTACACACTAATCACTCAACCTTGAAATACCTGTTGAGTAAGAAGGAGTCTAAGCTGCATCTGATGCGGTGAGTGTTGTTGCTCCAAGAGTTTGACTGGAGATCAAAGATAGGAAGGGCATAGAAAATCAAGTTGCAGATTATCTATCTCGACTTGAGAGACATCTGGTTGAAACAGTTGAAATAAAGGAAGAGTTCCCTAATGAGCAGATTTTCTGCATTGCTGCAGTCTCTGAAAGGCCGCCTTGGTATGCTGATGTAGCCAACTTTTTGG
Organism: Nicotiana attenuata; assembly: GCF_001879085.1. NCBI lineage: Eukaryota > Viridiplantae > Streptophyta > Magnoliopsida > Solanales > Solanaceae > Nicotiana > Nicotiana attenuata. The sequence continues at coordinate 99,288 of NW_017670355.1, forward strand.
CTAATGGATGGTTGCCTCGTGACCTCTCTCGTGATCAAAGAAGGAATTTTCAAGGTGAGGTAAAACGTTATTTTTGGAATGACCCTTTTTTGTTTAAACTGTGTGCAGATGGTGTGATTCGAAGGTGTGTGCCTGAAGGAGAGGTGGCAAGCATTCTTTCTCATTGCCATGATGGATCAGCTGGAGGACACTATGTTGGAAATCACACTGCAACAAAGGTCATGGAAGCTAGTTTCTATTGGCTTACTTTGTACAAAGACGCACCGGCGTATGTAACTGCATGTGACAAGTGTCAAAGGGCAGGTAACATTAGCAAGATGGATGAGATTCAACTAAACTCCATTCTGGTATGTGAAATTTTGACGTTTGGGGTATTGACTTCATGCGCCCGTTCCCATCATCTCATATTTATGAGTATATCCTAGTAGCCATTGACTACGTCTCTAAATGGTTCGAAGCAATCCCTACTAGGACCAATGATGCTCAGGTGGTGTGTGAGTTTTTACGAAAGAACATCTTTACCCGCTTTGGGACACCAGTGATAATAGGTCGCACTTTGTGAACAAGCAGTTCAGTGTATTGTGTCTAAGTATGGGGTCGCACACAAAATATGAACCCCGTACCATGCCTAAACTAGTGGGCAAGTTGAAGTGGCTAATCATAAACTTAAACGAATTCTTAAAAAGACGGTTAGTGCTTCTCGTAAGGATTGGTCTATAAAGTTGGATGAAGCTCTATGAGCATACAAAACTGTGTTCAAAACAGCCATAGGGACTTCACCGTTCAAATTAGTGTATGGAAAATCGTGTCATCTACCTGTTGAGATAGAACATAAAGCTTATTGGGCAATTAAGATGCTTAATATTGATCTTATTCTTGCAGGTGAACACAAGCTGGCGCAGATGAACGAATTGGAGGAGTTCAGATTGGACGCGTATGAAATACGCGAATCTTTAAGGGGAAGACAAAGAGGTGGCTTGATCGACTGATTAAGCCAAAGGAGTTTCATGAAGGGGACAAAGTCTTACTATACAATAGTAGACTTAGGTTGTTCCCCGAAAAATTCAAGTCACGATAGACATGTCCTTATATGGTGAAACATGTCTCAACGTGTGGAGCCATTGAGATCCAAGATGAGGAAGGAAATGAAAGCTTTAAGGTGAATGGGCACAGGTTGAAAACGTACCTTGTTGGAGGATTTGACAAGCAATACCCTAGCATCGTGATCAAATTAGCCTAAGTGACGGAGTCAAGCTGACGACTATAACTCAGAACTACTTCTAAACCTTTTTTCTTGCTTTTGCAGAATAGTTAGATAATTGTAGTGTAGGATTATTAGAGTTTAGGAGTTTAGATAATTATTTTAGCAGGTATGAGAACGAATTTCACGCACCGCATGGGGCGCCACGCCAGGCCAAACTGCTCCTCTAACAGAATTCCAAGTCTTTGAATATCCCCACTACTGCGCCGCATGGGGCGCTGCACCCAGCGATGTGGTAGTGTAACTTTTGGCCAGTTTTGCTTTAAAAAATTTAAAATTGAAAAAAAGGGACGCCCGGTTATGTGCTCTAACACCCGTCCCACCCCTCTTTTCCTCTTCTTCTTTTAGCTCTCTTCTCAAATACTCTCTCTAACTCACACCCAAATCCCCCATTCTTCCTCTTCTTCTTCAAATTTCTTCCCCTCAAATTCTCCCACCTCCATCACTCATCAAGGTAAGTTCTCTTTTCTCATCTCTTCTCTTTTAATAGTAATTTTAGGTAGTTTAGCTAATATCTCTAACCTAGGTAGTTTTTTAATTTTTTGGTAATATTCATCTTTTGGCCAAAATTTTTGCTTAAACTTGTGAGGTTTTCATTGTTCTCCTTATTGTGGTAGATTTTTAGTATGTTTTGGTGGAACTGGAGTTATTTTATGATGAAGTTTGGTGGGAGTGCCACTATGGCGAAAAAATGGTAATATTTGTGTTAAAATTGAGCACTTTGTGCTATTATGAAGATGGGATGATGTTGTGATTGTGTTGAGTGGTGTGTTTGATGTGGTTGTATGGTGGTTCTGACCCGTTTTGCATTGAAATAAGATGGTGAAAAGTTTGCCGACAATGTGTTTGTTGAAATGCCTTAGTGGTATAGAATTGTGTTAGTGTTGCTAATTTAGAAGGGAAGTGTTTTGTGGAATGTATTGCTAGATGATAAGTGTGGGGTGGGAGGTCATGTTCTCATGTTGTGAAATTTTAACATGTTAGCCCTGAGTGCTAATCGATTGACCACCCCATGCTAATTTGTTGCTAGGTGCTAATTGGGGTGTCCGATTCATGCTAAATACTTGTGTAGTATTATATTGTACCTTCTTAATTTTGTTAGTAATAAATTAGTGTAACTTTTTATTTTTCTTACCTTAGTTACTAGTGTAGCTTCTTGATTTTGTATTTTACACTAGTATAGTTCGTGGTAATGTTGTTGTACTATAATATTGGTGGTTGGGTGGGTCGTTGATTACTTGTGGCGTGCTTTCAATGGGGTAGTATGAGTCCATGATATACATTGTACATGTGAACATGCCAATAACATAAGTGTGGGGTGATTACCCTGTTTGGTCTTGTTTTTTTTTAAAGTTTTGTGGCTAATTTTGTTCGTCTTGTGCAGGTACAATGTCTCACTGTCCTAGCAAACGTTCTAACACAGATTCCTCCGAGGTTGCCTCTAGTAGCCGTCGAGGAGGTAGGCGAGCACCTCCCCCCGCCTAGTGGATGAGGAAGAGTAGCGCATTGATCCAGATGCGGATGTAGTACCGGGCTGCAAGTATGGCATTCGGGCTGTGCCATCTCATGCCAGGATATGGTACCGGACCTTTGTTCCGACGATGAGCCTTGACCTGGAAGTTAGTATTGATGATGGCAAGCCAACCAGGAAGTACTCGGGGATTTACAACAACAACAACAGATACTTGGTTTTTGAAAGCTTGTTGCGTCCCGGTATGTCGGTGAACGTGAACATGGTCAAGGAGTTTTGTGCTAACTGGCAACATGAGGGCAGTTTAGATGTGGTGTATGAAGTGGAGGTGAGAGGCAAGATGATTCCCTTTTCCTCATGGGTAATCAATCAAATCATGGGATTCACGGAGTACTCTCATAAGTTGTTCCTGAGGTTGCTGCGTCGGTCCCCCTATCCTAATATTAGATACCAGTTGTGTTGCACGGGTTCTTTTGCCACATGGACGCGAGATGATAATGAGTTCCACAAAGACATGAAGAAGTGCAATTTCCAGCGTCCCCCCGGAGTCATTCTCCAGTTGATTAATGCAAAGATCATGTCTACCCAGAACGACACTAACGTCTCCCGGTTGAAGGTGTGTCTCATTTATGCTATCTTGACTCGGATGAAGTTTGATCTGGGTAAGATTATGCTTGAGCACATGGCTCGAGTACGACCACTTGGGGCTCGCCGCCTGTATTTCTCGAGCATGATCATTCGGCTTCTAAGGACGCACCATGTGGAGGAGGAGTTCCATTATGAACGTGCTATTCCGGTGATGCGGCCTCTTAAGGCCTTTGATGTCACAGCTATGAAAGACCCCCCTTCTATTGTTGTTCCTGTGGATCAGAGATTACTTCGTGTCAAGGAGATAGTGCAGCTGCTATTTTCTGATATGCGCCTTCGCACTGCTCGGGGGTGGGGGGGGGGACTGATTTGGCAGAGTTGCAGGAGGACCACCCCTTCTCCATGGTCACTCAGCAGTGGTTGGGCTTGGAAGATGGAGCACAGATGCCACCGGACGAGGACATAAACTTTGTTCCCTCTGATGATGAGGAGTACCTGCGCACCTTTGAGGGTGTTGATGAGGAGTAGGTCACGGGCCTCAGGGAGTTACCTTTTCACTCTTGTTTTACTGTTTTGCATTGGGGACAATGCAATTTCTTAAGTGTGGGGTGGGGTGCTCTTATTTGGTTGTATTTGTTTGTTTTCTATTTGCCAATTGGCTTTCTTTGATTTGTTTCTTGCTTTCTTAGACAATATGGTCTGTAAATTATAACTCTGAATTCTATCGGCCTGTAATAATTAGTAATTAATTGTTTAGTTTCGACTCTTCCCAACGATGGATTTCATCAACTGGCTTCTTGAGGGATTTGAAGTCGAATGAGAAAAATACAAAAAAGAAATCAAAAAATTTAAAAATCCAAAAATATATCTTTTATTTTATTTTATTTTACTTTCTTAGGTAGTGTAACAATTCTTCCTTGGTTTTTCTTTGTGACGTGGTTCGTTTTCAAGGGTTTTACTTGAACCGGGTGTAGTTATTTTTTCAGTTTTATAGGAATAAAGAATCTTGAGTCACAGTGCTAATTTGTAGCAATTTTCCTTGATTACATATGCCTTGAGAGTGGTGAGTGTCTTATTTGTGTTGATACCCAACTTTTCCCTGTATTTTTTAAAATATGCAAAATACCTTCAAAATAGCCTATATATGCATATATAAGTATATCCCAAGGTTACATTGTTTTTTCTTTAATTTTTCAAAGATTTTTAAATCAAGTTACTGCCCTATTTTATCAAGAAAAACCCAATAATTGTCACCAAAATTATCATTTTTTGGTGATTCATTTATTGGATTCTCATATTTATACTAAAATATAGCTAAGATATTTTTACAAATTTATTTAGCAGTTTTAAGGATAAAATTGCATAATTGCAATATTAGCCATTTTAGGTTTAAATTCGTCTCATGTTTATAAAACGAGATTTTATATTTTTAAATCGAAAATTATGCGTTATAAATTATTTCAGTGCTTTCAATTTATTTTCAGAAATTTGTTTATTATTTTCTATAAATTAAATGGGGAAAAAAGGGCTATTTAACTTATAGCCAGATTTGGCCTTCTAATTTAGCCTAATTAAACCCAATACCCAACCCAAATTAAAATAACCCAAATACCCAAGCCCAATCCTAAATCTACCCGACCCAACCCGGATTAAATCTTGGCCGTTGATCAATTTTGATCAACGGTCTAGATCCGCCCTTACCAAATTAAACCAAACGACCGCCCAAGACCCCTCTCATTTCCTCACTCGTCTCTATCTCTCTATCTCTGGTTCTCTTTAAAACCTTCCCCCTTCCCCTCCGCTCCGATGAGTTTCACTCACCTTCTCCGACCACCTCCTGGCCTGAATCTATGGTGGTCTCACCACCTACCAGCCTTCTATGGTGCATACACGCTTGGTTGCTGAGGTTTCATGGTCTGACCACGAAGAAGCTTCATCCAGACTTTGTTGGATTCAAGTTTTATGGCCATCTCCAGCCTTGCTCCGGCAAGCCATGTCTGTTTTGAGCCTGGCCTCGGCTCCTCCTGCTTAAATCTATCCAAGCCTTTCTCACCGTTTGGGGTTCCTCTGAAACCCTAGCTTTTGAGGTTCTTCTATTTTCTTTAGATCTGTTCTAGATCCGTGTTTTCCCTAAACTTTTAGACGATTTCTTTCAAAAGTTATGCTTTCAAAACCTTAAATTTTTTTTCGATTTAGGGTTTTCCTTTTTGAGTTATTTAGATGTTTCTTCTACTGTGTTCTTTGTGTGTTTCTTCTACTATGTTTCTTGTTTCTTCTACCATGTTCTTATCAGTTTCCTCTATTGTTTTTATATGTTTCTCTACTGTGTTCTTTACATGTTTCTCCTACGGTGTTCTTGTTAAGTTTCTTCTAATATGCTTCTTAATATTCTTCTCCTACTGTTCTTATTAGTTTCTTCGATTAGGTTTCTTATCAGTTCTTCTACTATGTTTCTGTGAGTTCCTCTACTGTGTTTCACATATTGTTCTTTTACTATGCTTCTCATGAGTTCCTGCTACTGAAAGAGCATGTTAAAGGTCTCAGTTCCTTTCTGAGACCTCTGAACCTGTTTCGATTAGTATCTTTTTCCTTGATTACTTGTCCTCTCATCTCTGCACACGATTGATGGCAAACCCTAGAATTTGGGGATTCATCCGAGTTTGAGAACATTGGCTATGTGATATGACTTCATCTTTGAAACTGTCTGATTTCAGAAACCCTAACTATTTCGAGTTTCTGAATCTGTTTCATCTGTTGCTCAATTGAGTTTTGAAATCTTTGTTTCAACCTCTGTTTCTTTAAGCAACTCTGATTCTCCACTAAACTCTTCTAAGGTCTTTACACTGAACCTTTTGTATGCTATTTGATACTATCTCTCTTCTACATTGCTGACCTATGTGACTACCATGATCCTATAGCCTATTACCTACTGATTTTGTAATGACATGATATTTTCTTTCTTTGCCTAAATTCAGCTTAGCATGTTTGTGTGCTCTTTATATGTGCTGGACTTCCCTCTAAAATGGCTTTCAATTTTGATTAATTTCAGACTTCCTTTTGTATAGGTTTGATTGATTTCTTTCCTTGTTTGCTGATTTCCCTGTGACTCGATTTAAGTTAAAAACTTTCCTCAGCTTTTCTGACTTGGTTCATTCATGGACCAGTGATTACAAAATCTTTGATCCTTGATTTACCGTCTACTAATTGATTTTTCTTACCTTATTTATGTAACCGTGTATTTCAAAGTTCTGCCCTTAAATAAACTCCTATGTATTTACCCCTAAATGCCTACTTTGCACAAGATGTTTGTTTGATCTCTTTCCTTAAACAATTTTATTACTCATTAGCGTTTAAGTCTGAATTCCTTAATTAAAGGAAGCCTTGTACTGATTGATTTTAATTGATACCCAGTTCCTTAATTGTTTTCTTACCTTATTTCTGCCTGTTTTTCACACTATAAGTACACGACTCTTTCATTAACACAAGGGGCGATCCCTCATAGTCTTTCTGAACTTGTACTCACACTCAAAAAATTATTTTCTCTTGTTTTCTTACACTGTGGCCGGTTACAAGACCTTTTGCTTGCTTTCTCTCTATTTGTTTCTTTGAAACTGGTATGTCCTGATTTAAGTTTTAGCACCACAACAATGTGTTTATTTATTATCTTTATATCCATGTCTACTTACTGCTTCTGTATAGTTCAACACTTACTCTAGTATACTGATTTCTTTCTGCCTATTCTACTATGAATCCAAAACCCCTACCCCCTATGTGTTTAAGCTATGGTTTGATGCATGGCAATACTGCAAATTATTGTCCATGAATCAGACTTGATCCCCTGGGATCCTAGCCTCTAATAGTATGTGTTCTAGCAGGCTTACAGGTGTGCTAGCACTCTCCATTGCTAGGCATGCCTAAAGTCTGCCTTTGCCTAAGAAATAGGCTCTTTGCAATCTCCTCTCTCCCCTGAACCCCTTATGTGTGCTTACTTGTAGCTGTTCCCTCTCCCTTTCCCCTTTAGCATTCTGTTCTGCACTTGCACGCACCTTCTTAGCCTTTAAGTTCTGACCCCCTCTTGTGAGCCTTGCCTTGGGACCCTTGGAGTTCCCTCTGAACTTGGACACTTGAGGGCTGGCCCTTCCACACTGCACTCATCCCCAATCTGATAATACATGTGAGTGTGAGCATTGCCCGGAGTCCCTTTGAGGCTCTTAGGGAACTTTGACACACCCAAATGGGAGAAAGGCTTTGGATCATGATCTCTTGGAGTTGGTTTACCTCATATTTCAGACATGAAGTCTGAACCAAGCTCTCCTTGGTTGTACTTTTATTTAATTTTATGATGTATTTTACCTTATTCCGAGCTGTAATAATTTGAATAAACTCTTGGGGATGGTTAGTGAAAAGGGACGGGTAACTATGTATGCAAAAAAGGGTAGACGCCATGCCTATAGGAATTTTGAATTCTGCATATGCACATAGAAATCATGTCTATAGGTCCGTCTGAATTCTGTATGCCCATCATTCACATAGAAATCATGATCATAGGACTACTGCATTCATATAGAAATCATGCTTACATGATTATCTAAATCTGTACGTTCAATCGCACTTAGATATCATGTTCATAGGTCTTAAATAATAATTTCTGCACTTAGATATCATGTTCATAGTTCTTAAACAATTTCTGCACTTAGATATCATGTTCATAAGTTTAAAACGAGTCTTCTGCATTTTATACCATGTTCAAAATCAACTACGCGTAGAAAGCATGTCTATAGGAACTCCTAGTCGAATCTGAATTGCTTCATTCACATATGGAACTAAAATCAGTAACAACGGGTACTGTTAGCTGTAGAACTTATAATCTTCGTTAAAAACTGGCCTTTTTTTAACAATCTGACTCCTCTTTTAATCAGTATGTGTCCAGTTTATTTTAAACCCTGTTATTTCGTTGCTTTCTGAATTCAATAGATACCATGCCTATAGGATCCTTGTCCAACACTTAGGCAAGCCTTAGGGTAAAGTTATAAATTAAATCAGTTCTGTTAATAAATACAACCAGCTGGCAGGCCTGATTCGGGCTTCTTATCTGAATTGTGTAATAAATCAGTCTGTCTCAACCTCTAAGCTCTTGCATGTTCAGTACTTAATCAGACCTTAACTAGTATGTGTAAGTCATGCTAATTACGTATTTCTTTGTTCAAGGAGGTATATTTGAGCCTCTGCTTGTTATGTGCTTTTCCCCAACTTGCTATACATGTTTTGTATGTCGCCTTAGAATTTTTGTCTTTGAAACCACAAATAAGCCTAACATCTCTTCCCTTTAGGATTAGTAGTCCTCGTGCCTCCGGGACTGATAGGATTGGGATGGGTAGTAGCATGAAATAGGTAAACGACACTATTCCGCGCTTTAATACCTAAACGGGGTGGGAAGGGTAGATATGGATATGATGACCACGCGATAATGTCACGTGTAGCCCCTCATTGAGGAGTGATTACCGGGTATTGTGTGGGGTGATCCATATTATTAATAAACCTAGGACCCCTCTCCCTTTATTTCTTTCTTTTCAGCATTTTAACTCTTTATTTTTAAAATCAGTTTTTTTTAATTACTCTTTCAAACCTTGTTTACTTTCAAACCTTTATATGATGAAATCCCCTCTTATTTGAGCCCTATTTGTCTATATGATAATTGCACCCAAATTCACAATAATAGTCTGGCCGGGAACCACACTGGTGGATTCTGAGGGGTGCCTAACACCTTCCCCTTAGAATAATTTCAAGCCCTTACCCAATCTCTGGTTACTCAAATCAAATCTCCTTGGTGTCCTAATGCACCCTAATCATTAGGTGGCGACTTTTCAAAAAATGCAAAACCCAGTTCCCAAAAGGAACGAGTTGTCTCTCCAAATGTCATAAACCCGATTTCGCGAGAAAAAGGGAGCGCGACAGTGACACCTAGGTTCAGTTCTTGACTCTTATAGAAGTGCCTTAAATTGGTTGATTGCGACTTTGCTTAACTGCTTTGACTAGAGAGTCGGGATAGATCCAATCCTAAGTGAGTTATGTGACAATGTGTGAGTGAGGTTTTTGTTGATATTCTGTGCATGTTAGTTGATGTCTAGAACTTGCCACGTGTGTTTGCAAAGCGGAATAGTAGTCTTGTTCAGTCCAGGAAGTAATATAGGCATTTCTTTGTGAGCTAATTATATATATGTGACCCTCCTAAGTGTGATGTACCTTAGTTAGCCCCGTTGAGCCTGTAATTATTTTTTTTTGGCAACCACACTACAAGCCTGACCCTTTTTGTTTGAATTGACTATCAATTTCAACCTTTTACCCCTCTTGAGCACTTCAATTTATTATGAGCTTGTTAAAAGTTAAGTTGAGGTATGGTCGGGTTTTTGAGTGGAACTATTGAGAATGGAGAAAGGTGCACTAGTTGAAATTTTGTGAGAGCCACATGTAAGAAATTGAAAAAAATAAATTGGCTTGAAGAAAAAAAATTATTAGAACTTTGAAAGAAAAGAAAAAAAGAGTTTGTATATGTATTAGAAAAAAAATAATTCCTTGCTAGTGGTAGTTCTCATCTTGTTTGTGCTTAAAGAAATTGGAAGCTTGATGTTATTATATTGTTAAGGTTGAGGTTTGGTTCAACATAAGTGTGGGGTTTGAATTGTTAATGTATATGTATTAAAGTGCTCAGGGAGGTGTAGTCACTATATCCATATGTATCCTACTCGTTCTGCAGCCTACATTACAACCAAAATAAAGTCCTACTTGATCCTTGGCTGAATGAGCTCAATTAGTAGAGTATTACACTACGGGCAAGCCTATGGTACATTCTCTATGGCGCATGAATTTGATTTCTGAGAGTGAGTGAATTCTTTCTATCTTGAGTTCCTATTTGTTCTTGAATTTTATTGTGTGTGGAACAACTCTCTATTGTTTGTGTGAGGGCACATGATTTGCGAAGGTAAGGTAAAGTCTTTGACCTCTGTGTTAGAGTAAGTGAATAGGTTGTGAAAAATGTGTGGTGCCTTTGAGTCGAGTCTTGAGGCTAGGATGTTATGACATGGTGCTTAGTTTATTTTAAATATTCTTGGCATGATGTGTTAGGGAAGTTGTTTGATGAAAAAGTCATCCCTATGTGAAATGTAATTTAATTGCTCGAGGACGAGCAATGGTCTAAGTGTGGGGTGTTGATGGTAGGCTAAAATTTTTAGCCGTAGTATTGCACTCTAATTACTGTATTTTACCTGTATTTGAGCTTAAATGACAGTGAATTACACTTATTACATGTTTATGCCTTGCATGAAACGATTATGAGCTATTAAGGTAATTTGGAGCTAAATCGAACAAGTTGGAGCTTTGAAGTCTGAGTAGAAGCCCAAGAAATTAAGTCGGGATCGTGTTTGGGGGTCGATGACCAAGTCCGGATGTCAAAAAGTGGACAAAACTATTTACTCCGAGAAAACCTCACAGCCGCGCCGCATGGGGCGTCGCGAGGCGCGACGCAACTATGTAATTGTTGATGCCTGACAAAATCTCACCTCTCTCAACTTCCTCACAAGCGCGTCGTGCATGTACAAGTTTGTCAGAGTAGTCTCCTGTTTCGGCTAGGAAACGGTAATTTCGTCCGGGCTTATTTCTACATCGTATAATACACCAAAAATACGATTTTTAGAGGGCTTTTGACCTAAGAAAGATTTGAGAAGCTACCAAGGCAAGAAGACACAAGAATTTATCAAGATTTAAACCAACAATCGGTGCAATATGAGAGTTTATATCGTATCATTAGTATTGATGTTTTCTTTATTTTTGAACCTTATTGAGATGCCTTACTCCATTGCTATGGAGTAATTTCTATTAGGGTGTTGACAGATACGGTGATTTGATAACTTTATTAGGGATTCAATTCTTGATAATTATTAGAATTAATTGATGGAGTTTTAATTCGTATTGTGGAGTTATTTCTTACTTTTCTTAATCAAAAGAGGAGCTTGATGTTGAATTGCTTTACATCTTATGCTCTAGTTTAAATTCGTGATTCAAATAGGTAATCGAAAGAGCCTCTTGAATTGCTAATCGAACTAGAAAATAGGGAAATATTCGTGAGAAGTTACCCTTTAGATCTTAACCATCATTTTATTATTGCAATTGTTTACTGTGCTTCAATTGGATTAGTTACTAAACGTTTAATCAGAAGAGGAACATTAACTTCAAGTGTAATCTGATTATCTGTTGAATTCGTGAGAATCAACAGTATTATAGAGTGAACTAGGTCAAGAATTGGATCTCGAGTCAATTATCTTGCACCTTTCTAGTCAATTACCCTTATTTCTCTCATTGATATTTCTTCGTTGCTCATCAACTGTCTTTTGTGATCAATTGTTAATCGTTTAAATTTTAGTAGTTAATCGTAGTAATAGTCATCAAATCAAGTGTTACTTTTTATGGATAGGAATCAACTGGAGATTATTCGAACATTTTTAAAATCCAATCCCTGTGGAGACGATAATTAAACTATACTATCTTTGACTAGCGAGAAATAATTTTGTGTTGTGTTTTGCGCTCGTCAACGACCGCAGAAACCATGAGAGTCCATTATCACAACGAGGGGACGAACAGGACGACCAACCAGACCCTCCGCCTTCAGGTAAAACTCATAATGTTACTAACAATGCAGGCGACAACGTCCTCGCCACCGTGCTGAAAAGAATGGAAGAAATGGAAAACGAAAACAAGGCGCTCAGAGACCAAATGAAGAGCACCAGGAACGAGTAGACAAAATACCCGGCGCCCCCAAATTGCTGCCAAATAGGGACGTCGGTAGGTTAGTAGAAAACCATATAGCGAGGAAGCGTCTCCACACGCCATACTAAAGACCTTCAAGATGCCCCTATATCTCAGAATCTACGATGAGATGACCGACCCCGAAAATCATGTGACTCACTATGTTACCGGTGCAAAAAGCAATGACCTAACCAAAGAGCAAGTGTCCTCCATCTTGCTGAAAATAATTGGGGAAACCCTCAATGGATGGGCATTGACATGGTATTCACAGTTACCAGCCCGTTCCATAGAAACGTTCGAAGAGATGGCCGATAAGTTCGTGACGGCACATGTCAGGGGCAAGAAAGTTGAAACAATAGTAAACGACATCTTCGCCATCAAGCAATCCCCAGGAGAGGGACGGAAGGACTTCCTTGCCCGGTTCAACAGGGTGATGATGACCTTACCAAATGTTTTTGAAGGAATGGCCGTCACAGCCTTTCAAAATGGGTTGAGTAGAGAGGGTTCGAGAGCGACCAGAAAGCTACTGAGCCGATTAATAAAGTATCCACCAGTCACTTGGGATGAAATCCATAATGCCTGTTGTGCCGAGGTCAGAGAACACGACGACTACCTCAATGGACCAATTCGACGACTCACCTCGGTACAATCCGAGCCCAAGAAAGAACACAGAGATAATATAAGGAGAGATCATCCAGTATCGTGGCCAATCAAGGAACGATAACAGCCCTATGTCAGGACACCCGTTCCCCCCTTTCATTATAAAGACTTACGTGTATGGCTCCAGACCTCAGGGAAGCCGCAACGGCCTTTGTCTTGACAAAGAAGTATTTGAGCCAAAATTGCCTACTACCCTTATCATCCATCTTCACTACCAAACACTTGGCTCCACGATGTCGAAGGTTCAACATCGTCCCTCTATAGAAGCTGGGCGCGAACAAATGCACCAAGTGCCGCACAGTGACCTCGACCCCGGCAAGTTCGGCAAACTTTGATAACATCTTGATGACCTTAAAAACATAGGGGTCGAGTTGAGCAGGGCAAATGCCGTAATGGCGGCAAAACTCCTCCTCCACTAGTGGGAGAAGGGGGAACGAGTAGCCAATGGTGAACGGGTAGGCATAGATAGCACAATACCCAGGACGGTGAACATGCACTTCGTCCTCACCAGCAGGAATTAATTCCACATGGCTGGGCAGGCTAAACTTGGCTTTGAATTCAGCTAAGTGCCTAGACGTCATCGATGATGTAAATTTTCCGATCATCACATCCAACGACTATTAAAAATCGGATCTAGCATCGGGATTACGAGGGATGATCTCCTCCACTGAAGGAAGAGTTTCATTTTCAGAGATGGCGACGACACCTTCCCTGTGAGCAGGGAACACAACAACCAATGGAATGGTGTGACTCTATTCACCAAAATTAGAAGGAAGATTAGACATGGTTATGAAGTTTATAAGAAAATGAGAGTGTGAATGAAAGTTAAGGTTCAGAAGGCAAAGAAGACCTAAGAAAAGGAAAGGGATTTATGAAGAGCAAGAATGGTATGAGAGGAAGTAAAGTTTGAATAAATCTCTATTTATAGAGATTAACACCAAACTCGAAATGGTTCATCATAATTGGCACTAAAATTGAAAAGGCAGAGCCAATCAAAGGTCACACGTGAATCGATGCAATGCGTCGGGAATTGTCGTCATTATGACGCATGACGTCACTTCTTTTCTTGGACTAGATGGTTACAGCAAATCACATGGGAAATTTGGGGATTTGAAATATGCGGTCCAAAAAGAGCCACGTTGTCTGTTTGTCACAATGATCACGACCACTGTTATTAACTTAGCGAACTCGCCCACAAAGACGATCATGAACACTGTTATCTCCTCATTGAACTCACCCACGAAGATGACCTCAACAAGAGGAGGACTAACTGTATGGGCTAAAAATGGTCATGATTATATGTGAGCTCAATCAATAGTAAGAGAGACTTCGAAGGGAGCCAGGTGTCATCAATTTAATGTCAACAAAGGATGAAGGCGAGGTCGAGGACTCAATGGAAGTCGAGGACGAGGACGAGGACGAGGATTCCCTTTAACAGAGTAGTAACAGCTAGTTTTAGAAATAAGACTTTAGAGGGGAATTGGACACTCATTGTAGAAAATAACACATTGACATTCTCTGAAGATTCTTGCTTTATTATATACATATAAAATACACCTTTTCCTCAGATTTTTATCTAACTTTTCTCCCACGATCCAAGAAGAATCGGATTATTCAAAGGCTCATCAATCATTTATCATTGTCAAAAAGAATAACAAAGAATCTCACCCTTTTCGGGTGACTTACATGCTTTTATTTACTTAAATGTCATTCATTGCTATTTATTGCTATTTAATGCTACCACCTTTATTTTTTGATCATTGAATATAGCAACAGTGTCGCCATTTATTGTTACACCGACAATATCCGCGATCTCTCACTACAAAATTGGTTAATATATCTTTTGGATATTAATGTTGGCTAATATTAACTCTATTTTATTAGAAAATCTAATTGTTTAAATCAAGATCTAAATTTTGGGTCAAACAATAACTGTAACATGGAAGTTTTATTTGAGAAGGATAAAATTTTATGTAATTAAGTAAATAAAAAGTAGAAAAAATTCAATTGAGTTATTGAAAATTGAACACATAACACTATGATTCAAATGGTGCATCTTGGCTACTAGTAACTACCGAGATGTCCCCTTGAAAGCTCAATCGGATAGTAATGTTTCATTTGGGCTAAACGCGATACAAACTTATCTTTTACCTAAATAAGAAATACTAATACACATTTAGAACCTGTTTGGCCAAGCTTTTGCGAGGCCAATTAAAAAAATTTAAGCTGTTTGGCCAAGACAGAGAAGTACTTTTGGCCAGTAGCAGAAGCAATTTTTCTACTTTTGGGAAAAAGCAGAAAATTTTAGCTTCTCCCACGAAGTAGAAGCAGAAAATAAATTTATTAAAGACAAAACTATCTTCACTATAAATTTATATTTTCCAATTATCTCTTATTGATTTAAGGATTTTTTTCATTTTTGTTTTTAGTTTTTACTATTCTTTTAAATTTAAATATATCATATACATGAATTATATTGTAACTTTACAAATTTTTTATTGACTTTTCTTGTTATTTTATCTTTTCTTTGTATAATGTCTTGTAACTCTTCTTCTTCTTCTTTTCCACACTAAAGAAAATTTTATCTGCATCTTTCTTTGGATTATTAATTATCTTCTTACAAGTAAATAATTATAATTTTTTCTCTTATAAGCTATTAATTCCCGAATTTTTAAAATAGTTATCAAATCTAATTTGTGAAAATTACCTACAAATAGGTAATAAATTTATAATTGCATCGCATAATCTATGTATTATTAAAAGAAGAAGAAAAAGCCTCCACATTAAGCCAAGTGACAAACTCATAATAAGCCATTTGGCAATTTAGGACAAAGTTAGTTTAGGTAATAATTGTTTTTTTTGAATTTAAATTATGCATTATTTGTTGTTAATAATTAGTTACTCTTTTTGAATTTGAATTTAAACATACTTAATTAAATTTTTTACGAAAACAATAAATTTTTATATATTTAAAATTATTTCTATTTTATTCTCNTTACGGGCTCCTAATACCCCTTGACGTTTGTAGCCCTTTTTTAGACATAGGGCCTTCCATTCCCTAGTCGCCTTTTGCCAACATTAGGGCTCCAATCTTGAGTTGTGCCTTTTAGACATAGGTGACAGATACGGTGATTTGATAACTTTATTAGGGATTCAATTCTTGATAATTATTAGAATTAATTGATTGGAGTTTTAATTCGTATTGTGGAGTTATTTCTTACTTTTCTTAATCAAAAGAGGAGCTTGATGTTGAATTGCTTTACATCTTATGCTCTAGTTTAAATTCGTGATTCAAATAGGTAATCGAAAGAGCCTCTTGAATTGCTAATCGAACTAGAAAATAGGGAAATATTCGTGAGAAGTTACCCTTTAGATCTTAACCATCATTTTATTATTGCAATTGTTTACTGTGCTTCAATTGGATTAGTTACTAAACGTTTAATCAGAAGAGGAACATTAACTTCAAGTGTAATCTGATTATCTGTTGAATTCGTGAGAATCAACAGTATTATAGAGTGAACTAGGTCAAGAATTGGATCTCGAGTCAATTATCTTGCACCTTTCTAGTCAATTACCCTTATTTCTCTCATTGATATTTCTTCGTTGCTCATCAACTGTCTTTTGTGATCAATTGTTAATCGTTTAAATTTTAGTAGTTAATCGTAGTAATAGTCATCAAATCAAGTGTTACTTTTTATGGATAGGAATCAACTGGAGATTATTCGAACATTTTTAAAATCCAATCCCTGTGGAGACGATAATTAAACTATACTATCTTTGACTAGCGAGAAATAATTTTGTGTTGTGTTTTGCGCTCGTCAACGACCGCAGAAACCATGCGAG